>NC_058083.1:62856085-63133585 GCF_014858855.1 Bufo gargarizans | reverse complement strand
CAAATCTGACATGTTTATGTGGCAATAAGTTTGTAACGCTTTTACTTTCACGAGACACATTGTACAGCATGTTAGTGTTTTATTTATTTTTTGAAATCCTACATTTACAATTTTCTAAATTTGAATTTCTCTTCTCTTAAGACTGTGATTCCTCATAAAATAGTTATTACTTGACATTCCCCATATGTCTAACTTTTTTGTTGATTTACGGAAATAAAATATACGGGCGTGCGTCTATTCTGTAAAAGGAATCACTGCCTGTATAAGATGCTAAAACGAACACAATAACTATTTATTAGTAATATAGGTAAAAGGGGTGGCACCCAGTTGATTGGGGTAGTGATTACACAGTAACTTCCCAGCACTGCCTGCAGTACACTTCGTTGATTTGCAGACAGTTGCTGAGGATTGGTGTGTTATCAGGCAGTGGGGGTCATAGAAACCTAGAATGTATCGGCAGATAAGAACCATTTGGCCCATCTAGTCTGCCCAATATACTGAATACTATAGATAGCCCCTGGCCCTATCTTATATGAAGGATGGCCTTATGCCTATCCCATGCATGCTTAAACTCCTTCACTGTATTTGCAGCTACCACTTCTGCAGGAAGGCTATTCCATGCATCCACTACTCTCTCAGTAAAGTAATACTTCCTGATATCACTTTTAAACCTCTGCCCCTCTAATTTAAAATGATGTCCTCTTGTAGCAGTTTTTCTTCTCCTCTTTTACCTTGTTGATTCCCTTTATGTGTTTAGCAGTTTCTATCATCTCCCCTCTGTCTCGTCTTTCTTCCAAGCTATACATGTTAAGGTCCTTTCATCTTTCCTGGTAAGTTTTATCCTGCAATCCATGTACCAGTTTAGTAGCTCTTTTCTGAACTCTCTCCAAAGTATCAATATCCTTCTGGAGATATGGTCTCCAGTACTGAGCACAATACTCCAGATGAGGTCTCACTAGTGCTCTGTAGAGCGGCATGAGCGCCCCCCTCTGTCTACTGGTAATGCCTCTCCCTATACACCCCAGCACTCTGCTAGCATTTCCTGCTGCTCTATGACATGGTCTGCCTACCTTTAAGTCTTCTGAAATAATGACCCCTAAATCCCTTTCCTCAGACACCGAGGTTAGGACTGTATCACTGATTGTATATTCTGCTCTTGGGTTTTTACCCCCCAGGTGCATTATCAACATTAAATTTTAGTTGCCAGATTTTTGACCGTTCCTCTAGTTTTCCTAAATTCTTTTCCATTTGGTGTATCCCTCCAGGAACATCAACCCTGTTACAAATCTTTGTGTCATCAGCAAAAAGACACACCCTACCATCGAGGCCTTCTGCAATTTCGCTGATAAAGATATTAAACAATATGGGTCCCAGAACAGATCCCTGAGGTACCCCACTGGTAACAAGACCCTGGTCTGAATATACTCCATTGACTACAACCCTCTGTTGTCTGTCCCTCAGCCACTGCCTAATCCATTCAACAATATGGGAGTCCAAGCCCAAAGACTGCACTTTATTGATAAGCCTTCTATGTGGGACAGTATCAAAAGCCTTACTAAGGTCTAGATAAGCGATGTATACTGCACCTCCGCCATCTATTATTTTAGTCACCCAATCATGTGTATTCCAAGGCTGCCAAAGTCTTAGGTTGTCCAAGTGGTGGACGAAAACAGTCACACCTACACACTATTTGGCAACTTAGCAGCGGAGTTGTCTCATGGCCCTTATTCCGTACCATAAGCGTATTATCGCTAAGTGGGTGTTATGAAATAGCCTTTGATGTGACGTTTGGTGCCATTGGTTAGCACCTTACCCTCCCGGTTTATGCACCCATTAATTTATTTATTTATCTGATACATCTTTGGGTGTCGGAAGTATTGCTATATAGGCCTGTAACCGGGTGCCACCCCTTTTACCTATATTACTAAAAAATATTTATTGTGTTCGTTTTAAATTTTATGTTGTCATCATTTTGTAAATGTAATTTTATGTTTTTAGGATGTTGGAAGGCTTAGAATTTCTAAGCAGTTTTTCAATTTTTTTTAAGAATATTTCCAAACCAGACTTTTTAAAGGACCGATTCAGTTTTGAAGTGACTTCGAGGGCTTGCATATTAGAAATCACTTATTAATTACCCCGCTTTAGAAATAGCATCCCTAAATATATTCAAAACTGATTTTACAAACTGTTAACCCTTTAGGCCCATATGAATTAAAGCAAAATGGAGTTGAATTTTTTTTTTTATTCCGATTTTCCATTTCAATCAATAAAAACCCTCAATATGTATTGCCCTGATTCTGCAGTATAAGGAAACCTCCCATATGTCATTGTAAACTGCTCTATGGGCACACCGCAGGGCTCACAAGGGAAGTAGTGTCATATGATTTTTGGAGGGCAGATTTTGCTGGAATGGTTTTGAGGCCCCAAGTCACATTTGAAGAGACTCTAAGGTACCATTTTTTCACAAGGAAATGTCACTTTAGCTCCAGATTTTTCATTTTAAGGGGTTACAGGAGAAAAAGGACCCCACAATTTGTTAGCCATTTCATTCTGAATACGGTAACACCCCATATGTGGTTGCTGTATGGGCACATGGGAGAGCTCAGAAGGGAAGGACCGCCATGAGCATTTGAGGCCTAGTTTGGTGATTTATACAGCATTGACCGAGAACTGCAGAAGCTCTGAGGTGCAATAAACCCCCAAGGAGTGACCCCATTTTAGAACCACACCCCTAACTGTATGTACCAAGGGGTGTAGTGTACATTTTGTCCCCACGGGTGTTTTGCTAAATAATTTTGTTTTGCTAAAATTATTCAAAGCATATGGTGCAAAGTGAAAATTGCAATTTTCACATGGATATGCCATTTTAGTGCCCAAAGTGTTGTGCCCAGCGTGTGCCAGTATGAAAAGCACACCCTCGTATTTTTATGCCGGGCTTCCTGGTTTTATAAACACCATGCATGTAGCTCTAATCTTATAAACGCCCTACATGTGGTCCTAATCTTATAAATACCCTGCATGTGGCCCTAATCTTAAACACCCTACATGTGCCCTAATCTTATAAACGCCCTTCATGTGGCCCTAATCTTATAAACGTCCTACATGTGGCCCTAATCTTATAAACATCCTACATGTGGCCCTAATCTTAAACACCCTACATGTGGCCCTAATCTTATAAACGCCCTTCATGTGGCCCTTATCTTATAAACGCCCTACATGTGGCCCTAATCTTATAAACATCCTACATGTGGCCCTAATCTTAAACACCCTACATGTGGCCCTAATCTTAAACACCCTACATGTGGCCCTAATCTTATAAACGCCCTTCATGTGGCCCTTATCTTATAAACGCCCTACATGTGGCCCTAATCTTATAAACGCCCTACATGTGGCCCTAATCTTATAAACGCCCTACATGTGGCCCTAATCTTATAAACGTCCTACATGTGGCCCTAATCTTATAAACGTCCTACATGTGGCCCTAATCATCTGTCTAGACATACCATAGGGCTCAGGAGTAAAAGAGCACCATATGCATTTCAGGCCCAATTTGGTGACAACTGTAGAGGCTCTGGGGTGAAATAATAAATGGAAACCTGAGAAGAGACCCCATTTTGGAAACTACACCCCTCAAGGTATTAAGTGGTGTTGTCAGCATTTTGATGTCACAGGTATTTAATTAGAAATAAATACTCAGCAGACTGTGCAAAGGGAAAATTGCAAGTTTTCCGCAGATATGGCATAAATATTTCGGTGCCCAATATGCTGTGCCCATAAGACGCACCTAGGTTTTAGAGGGGGACAATAAGAAAAACATTTTTTTAATTAGAACTCAGGTCAGACCACCAATCAGACCTCAGCTCAGACCCCAATGTGAATGACCCCCAATCAGACCTCAGATAAGAGCCCCTATTGCCTCTCATATTAGCCCCCATTGCCTCAGATCAGCCCCCCAGCAGCCCCATATTGCCTCAGATCAGCCCCATATTGCCTCACATAAGCCCCATATTGCATGTTTTATAAAATAAAAAACCCACTTACCTCTCCTGTTCCTTGGCGCCTCTGCTCCTCTCCGCCCATGATATGCTTCCTCCTGCCGCCAGCTGTGCTGTGAACTGGCGCGCACAGCGTGAGGTCACAGAGCGCCCTCACGCTGTGCGCAGCCACTGCACAGCCGACAGCTGAGGACCAGAAGTGGTGAGTACAGAGCCTTCACCGCTTCCTGGTCCTCCGGTACTAATGAGCGCTTCCATAATGGAAGCGCTCATTAGTATTCGCCCCATAAGACACAGAGGCATTTTTCCTCCACTTTTGGGTGGGGGGGTGGAATGCATCTTATGGGGTGAAAAATACACACCAACCTTTTTAATTTGTGTAACTATTATTTTTTTGTTGGGAAAGATTTTACGTTTTAAGTTTTTAAATATTTTCAAAACTTTTATTTTTTACTTTTTTTTATTACTTTTCATCAGATTGTAACTTATACAGAATAGTGGAAATTGCTCAATAATTCTGTACAAAAATCACTGTGTCACAGTTCAGTGCTGCCACCTAGTGGCCTAAACTGGGATATACTAATAATGAGCCTGGAAGCCTAGTACAGGCTGCGGCTCATTTTTAGAACAGGGTGCTTTCCCCGATCTCCGCTGGGGGAAGGCACGTCTAAGCAGGAAGCCAGCGCTTCCGTCTCTGCCGTGGTGACATTTGACAAATGCCACAAGGGGGCCCACTGAGATTTATAACCCAAGGGCCCACATGAACCTGGAGCCGGTCCTGGTAACATGGGCTGGTCACTAAGGCCTTACGTTAGGTATTAGGTCTTGAAAGGACAACTATACTGGCAGAGGACAGGCCCGATTGTCAGAGAAGGTTGTGGTTTTCAGATTTATGGATGTTCTCAGTTCTGGGTTTATGTAATAGAGGTGATCAGTGAGTGTAGAGCAGAATCCTGGACTTCATCATCCATCCATTATAAGGTGTAGGGCTGGAGTCACATCACGTTTTTTCCCATCAGTTTGATGTATACGTTAGGGAAAAAAGGATACAAAAGGGCAGCTCACAACGCTTTTGTATCCTGCAGAGTCCAGCAAAAAATTGCATACATTTTATTTACAATGGAAGTCTATGGTGAACAGATGCCAAGGTATGGCATTAGTCTGATGCATCCTATACATTTTTTGTATACGTTAAACGGATGGGAAAAACGAGATGTGAACCCAGCCTTATACAAAGCTTTATAAGGACACGACCACAAATGCTTTTCTTTTAGTGACAGTTTGTGATTCAGTATTTTGTGCCAAAGCCAGGAACGGATTCATATTACAGTGGTAGTGCCACAAAGAATATTGTGTGGTTTTCAAACCAGCACCTGGATCGGAATACTTTTAGAATTGCATGAAATTAAACTTTTTGTATAAACACTGAGTTATTCAATAAACTATATCTGTATAGCGCCACCTGCTGTTTGTTTGTCTTTTCTTCTTTTTTTTGGCCTGCTCACTGAGAAGGTCGCACATGCTCAGTTTCACCCTTCAGCTCCCTACTGAGCTGCGATAGGGAGAGAATGGACACGCCCTCTAAGCTGCAGCAGAGAAGACATTCCCTTGAGCTTTTAGCTTGATATAAATCTAGCAGAGCAATGAATGGGGAGATCTCTCGATCCATGTGAGGTACATGGCTGGTTCTAGCTTTGGTAGAAAAAGGTTATCATGTACTATATGGTTTTACATGAATGGGATAACCCCTTTAATTATAAATAAAACAGAGGGACTGTTCTTCTCTTTCCTGCTGATCCACTTTTGGTTTTGGAGTTTAAAAATCTCTTTTTAATTCTAACAGAAAATTTAAGTAAGAACTCTGAGCAAAACGTCATGTTATCACTAAATTATAAAGTAGAAGATGAAGATATCGAGCAGCTCTCTTCAGAAGAAAACCTCATTGGCTATAATGTATATCCAGGACTTCACAGTACAGATTTATCATATAATCCTCCTAATCAAGAAGAACCAGAGATTGCTGCAACAAGTACCGAGCAGAAAGGGAGTAAAAGATTTCAATGTGGGGAATGTGGAAACCAGTTTGCAAACATCTCAAATCTATATACACACAGAAGAATTCACACAGGAGAGAAGCCGTACTCATGTTCAGAATGTGGGAAATGTTTTATTTATAGATCACAGCTTGTTATACATGAAAGAACTCACACAGGAGAGAATCCATTTATGTGTTCAGAATGTGGTAAATGCTTTACAAACAAACCACAACTTGTTATACATGGGAGAATTCACACAGGAGAAAATCCATTTATATGTTCAGAATGTGGAAAATGCTTTACAGATAAATCAAGTCTTGTGAAACATCAGAGAATTCACACAGGAGAGAAGCCATATTCATGTTCAGAATGTGGAAAATGTTTTACAGATAATTCAAGTCGCATTAAACACGAGAGATATCACAAAGGAGAGAAGCCGTATTCGTGTTCAGAATGTGGAAAATGTTTTACCGAAAAATCAAATCTTGTTAAACATGAGAGAATTCACACAGGAGAGAAACCGTATTTATGCCACCTGTGTGGTGAAGGTTTTACAAATAAATTAGGGCTTCATAAACATCATAGAAATCACACAGGAGAGAATCCGTTTACATGTGTAGAATGTGGTAAATGCTTTACAGATAAAACAGGTCTTGTTAAACATGAGAAAATTCACACTGGAGAGAAACCATATTCATGTTCAGAATGCGGCAAATGCTTTACACAAAAGTCAAATCTTGTCACACATGAGAGAAGTCACACTGGAGAGAAGATGTATTCATGTTTAGAATGCGGGAAATGCTTTACACAAAAGTCAAATCTAGTTGCACATCAGAGAATTCACACAGGAGAGAAGCCACATTCATGCTCACTGTGTGGGAAATGTTTTACCAATAAATCAGATCTTGTTAAACATCAGAGACGTCACACAGGAGAGAAGCCATATTCTTGTTCAGAATGTGGGAAATGTTTCATTTCTAAAGCCAACCTCAAGGTTCACCAGAGAAGTCACACAGGAGAGAAACCATTTACATGTTCAGAATGTGGGAAAGGTTTTACCCAAAAGTCAAATCTTGTTACACATAAGAAAATTCACACGGGAGAAAAGCCATTTAAATGTTCAGAATGTGACAAATATTTTCTTACTAAAGGCAACCTCAACGATCATCAGAGAAGTCACACAGAATAGAAGACATTTTCATGTTCAGTGTTGGAAATTGTAATAGATTTTTCTGATCTTAACCCCTTAAGGACAAAGACATATTTCACTTTAAGGACCAGACCATTTTTTGCAAATCTGACCAGTGTCACTTTAAGTGGTGATAACTTTAAAACGCTTTGACTTATCCAGGCCACTCTGATATTGTTTTTTCATCACATATTGTACTTCAGGACACTGGTTAATCGGAGTAAAATAAATTCATTTTTATTTATAAAAAAAATACAAAATTTGCCAAAAAATTGCAAAAATTTGCAAATCTCCAAGTTTCAATTTCTCTACTTCTAGAATACATAGTAATACCTACAAAAATAGTTATTAATTTACATTCCCCATATGTCTATTTCATGTTAGGATAATTTTGGGAATAACATTTTATTTTTGGGGGACGTGACAAGGCTTAGAAGTTTAGAAGCAAATCTTGAAATTTCTCTGAAATTTTCAAAAACCAACTTTTCAGGTCTGAAGTCCCTTTGTGAGGCTTACATAATAGAAACCACCCAAAAATCACCCCATTCTAGAAACTATACCCCTCAAGGTATTTAAAACTGGTTTATAATTAATGGAAAATAGAGATACTATTTCAAAATTTCACTTTTTTGGCAGATTTTCCACTTTAATAATTTTTTTCAAGTTACAAAGCAAGGGTTAACAGCCAAACAAAACTCAATATTTAAGGCTCTGATTCTGTAGTTTACATAAACACCCCCTATGTGGTCGTAAACCGCTGTACAGGCACACGGCAGGGCGCAGAAGGAAAGGGATGCCATACGGTTTTTGGAAGGCAGATTTTGCTGGACTGTTTTTTTTACACCATGTCCCATTTGAAGCCCCCCTGAAGCACCCCTAGAGTAGAAACTCCAAAAAAGTGACCCCATTTTAGAAACTACACCCCTCACGGTATACTGGTTTTACAAACTTTGTTAACCCTTTAGGTGTTCCACAAGAATTAATGGAAAATAGAGATACAATTTCAAAATTTCACTTTTTTGGCAGATTTTCCATTTTAATAATTTTTTCCAGTTACAGCCAAACAAAACTCAATATTTATGGCTCCGATTCTTTAGTTTACAGAAACACCCCATATGTGGTTGTAAACTGCTGTACGGGCACACGGCAGGGCGCAGAAGAAAGGGAATGCCATACGGTTTTTGGAAGGCAGATTTTGCTGGACTGGTTTTTTGACACCATGTCCCATTTGAAGCCCCCTCCCATCAGGGGCTGAAAAGGCACAGCAGCCCCCGGTGGGAGAGGGAGGGAGCTCCCTCCCTGTTTACCTCTTCCATACAGCGGTCCCCACAGATGTCAGGCGTTTTAAAAAGAGTGTCAGCAATGTGCTGACACTCTGCAAACCGCTCGGCCATCCTGAGAGAGGGGGCGGGCGGATGATCGCGTGCCTGCCCTCCTCTCCCAGCACCGCCCTGATGATGGCAGCCCTCCCGCCTGCACTGCCCCGCACCCCCCCCCCCTGTTTCGCCCGCCGGCACATAGCAAAGAGGGCTGCAGGGGGGGGTGTTAAACAAAATAAAGGCATTTTGAAGTTTCGGATCCCCACTGTCACAGACCGCGGGGATCAGAAACCTCCCGAAAGCACTGCAAACCGCGCATTTAGCCAAGGTGCCTGCTCAATGATTTGAGCAGGCACCAGGTTCCGCTCACCGCCCGCCGCGCGGCGGTGATCAGAACTACACAGGACATACAGGTACGCCCTGTGTCCTTATATTCGCAGCAGTGTCAGATGAGTAGTTTTTCCACAATGAAATGAAAAAATGAATTTAATTGTTGACTTGTCTGTTTCTATGTTATTTATGACTTTGCTTGTACATGAACCTCCTGATTGTAAAGCTATTTAAATAAAGACTATTATTATTATTATTACTACCTGAATATTTTTTTAGTTCCTTGAGTTTGGTAGGCAGCACAGAAAGGGTTAAGTTTCTTTGGTGCCTGATTGGACAGAATAAAATGTATTGTAAGGGTATTTTTAAGTACTGATTGGTTCTGTCCCTTTAATTATTTTCCCTTTTATTATTACCTTTCTGTGTAATGATGCGCCTTGTAATCTAGTACCCATCCCCTATTGTGCTAAGACCACATTCTGTGGTCTTAGAGACATGCGAGCTGCACACTGGAGGAGGGGCTAAAAGGTTTGAACTCTGTGGCACACATACATTCGGAGGACTCTACCAAGAACTGCATCATAGGTAAGATGTAAGTATTGATTTGCCCTCTTGTACACCCTGGGGTGTCGGTCATGTGTTATAACGTGGTAGACAGCCATGTGTTATAGCATAATCGACAGAGTCTCCACCCCATTTAGGCTAGTGATGTATTTACTTTTTATTATTCAGTATGTGATTTGTGTTATCGTATAATGAATCACACTTAGTAAATGCATTTATTAACTTAGCATGTGTAAGCTTATTCATTCTCAAGTCTTTTGAATTCACGTTACGTTACAATATTTTTTTTAATACATTAGCATAATAAAATAATTACTGGTCCCCCTCCCTCTATAAAATACAGATTAGACAATAAATAGGTGTGAAAGTGTTCAGCAATGCAGTTTATTAAGGGTGCGTAAGGTGCGTTGCCTTCTGGACTCAGGGAAGTAAAAAATCTCAGGTAAGCAAATGTTGACTTTCCTGATCGACCTTCAGGCAACACAGAAAGGGATTTAAGAAGCAATATTAGGGAGAGAACTTGCAGATGCTGTAGCTTCATCTCAGATCTGGGCCCATGAGAAAGAAGCAGATTCTGCCCAAGAGGTAGTCACTGAACACCTAAAATGGGCATGCAACCCCTGAGGGGGCTCTTGCCCCTCTATCTTGTAGCATTCGCAGATGGTATTTTTGATCAAGTTAGCAATGTTTTTTCATTGTGGGGACCTTTGAAATTGTACAAATAGACTAAAAAGTCATGCATGGTTGGGATGTTTGAATGTAGTTGAGAGATCTTCTAACATCCAAAAGGTGAAGCAAGTTTGGCCATGAGTAGAGTTGAGCGAACACCTAGATGTTCGGGTTCGGGGAGTTCAGCCGAACTTAAAAAAAAAGTTTGGGTTCGGGACCAAAACTTGATCTGAACTTGAACCCGAACCCGAACCCCATTGAAGTCAATAGGGACCCGAACTTCCCTTTATTATTTTCCGTTATAACGGAAAATAATAGTATTAGCTTTTTCAGATCTGAGTTTTCACGATCGTGAAAACTCATATCAGACAGTATATTCTAACACAGAGGCATTCCCATGGTGAGAGGCGTTCCCACCCTAACCCTAACTTTAAGTTAGAATATACAAAGAACTGTGCAGCACCTGAGGGGTTAATTGTGCGGATCTCAGCCCCCTGTAAGAGATCGGGTGCTGCCAGGCAGCAGGGGCCAGACCCCCCTCCCCAGTATTAAAATCATTGGTGTCCAGTGTGGCCCCACCCCTCCCTCCCCAGTATTAAAATCATTCGTAGCCAGTGCGGGCCCCCCCACCCCCCCTATTAAAATCTTTGGTGGTTAGTGCGCCCCCCCTATTAAAATCATTGGTGTCCAGTGCGGCCTCATCATTGGTGGCAGCGGAGCGGCAGTTCCGATCGAAGTCCCAGTTTAATTGCACTAGCCACCAATGATTTTAATAGGGGGTGGGGGGGCCGCACTAGCCACCAATGATTTTAATGGGGGGGGAGGGGGGTCTGGCCCCCTGCTGCCTGGCAGCACCTGATCAGCACAATTAACCCCTCAGGTGCGGCACCTGAGGTGCTAATTGTGCGGATCACAGCCCCCTGTAAGAGATCATGCCAGGCAGCAGGGGGCCGTTATGTCCACAGTTCTCAATATATTTTAACTTGAAGCGCCCCCATCACTATGGGAAAGCCTCTGTGTTAGAATATACTGTCGGATCTGAGTTTTCACGATCTAACTCAAATCCGATGGTATATTCTAACATAGAGGCGTTCCCATGGTGATGGGGACGCTTCAAGTTAAAATATACCATCGGATTGGAGAAAACTCTGATCCGATGGTATATTAATATTACCCGAACACCGAACCCAAACTTTTACTGAAATGTTTGGGTTCGGGTGCCGAACACCGTAAAGTTCGGTACGAACGCGAACTTTACAGTTCGGATTCGCTCAACCCTAGCCATGAGGTATTGGAAAAAACTCAGGTAAGCATATTTTCCTAGTAATATTAGAGTCTGCTGCCACTTTAGGAAGAAAACCAGGACATGTTCTGAGAATTGTGCAGCTTTTCAGATCTTCGACATACAGCTGTCTAATTGTCAGAGCTTGTAATTCACTGATTCTTCTAGCTGATGTTATCACAACCAAGAAGCAAGTTTTCGAGGGGATGAACTTCAGCTAAATTTGATCAGTTCAAAGTGTGACTTCACCAGATGCTTAGGGAGAATGAATAAATCCTATGCAGGCACAGGACTTTAGATAGAAGGTCTAAGGTTCTTAGAATCTCTTCACCAAGGCATTTTTGGGAAAACCTTCCCCAGAGATGCTGTTGATTGCAGAGAGATGAACTTTCAAGGTGTTGAATTTTATGTCTTTCTGCGAGAAGGAAAGAACTGAAGAGACAGAAACAGATTTTTGATGAGCCTGCAAGCCATTTATAAATTGTGTTAGTGAATACTCTTCTAGATGCTAATAAAGTCTATTATAGGAATAGAAAACCTAAATGATTAAGTTCAGCCGATCATCCTCCATACTGTCCGAATGAACCAGGGTTGCACGGATGGCAGAGACCCCCAGATCTTTACAAGGAGAAAGCATCCAATAGATACCTCTAACATGAGAAAGAACCAAGGTCTCGTTATCCACAAAGGAATTACTACTATTGCCCAGACCTTCTTTTGCTTGACCTTCTGGAAAACCCAGGGTCCAAGAGGAATAGGGAGAATACATAAACTCTTTCTCCAGTTGAGAGATAACTGCCCAACTGAACGGAGGCCAATTGAGACACAGCCGGTGGAAGACAAGGTGAGAACACTGACTTGGCAGAGACACTCTCAGGTAGTACATTATCCATTAAAAAGAATAGCAACCAGGAACACTTCTAGGCTAGAACTGCTTAACCACTTGGCTACCTGTAACCTGCTATATAAAAGAAGTGGGTTACATTATGCTCTTCTGGCGCAGCAGATCACTGTGACCATACTGTTACTAGACAGCTGCGGTCACAGTGAAGACCCTAAGGAAGAATCAAAGTGGTTCCTGAGCTTGAGATCACTGTTACAGCCTGTCACAGTGATCAATTGTTAAAAAAAAGTGTAAATAAAATTATAATATTATAATAAGCCAGCAGGTCGTCTCTCTGACAATATCCTGTTAGTTCTTGACATGAGAGAAACTATACAGGCTACAGTTTACTTTAGGACACAGCAGAAACAGTGTTCCTGCTGTAATAGTCATTTAACTGCTTCCTACCCTGACTGTGTGTGATGACTTATGCTCATGTATTAATTGATTTACTTTCTTCTGTCCAATCAGGCACCAGGGGAACTTAACCCTTTATGTGCTGTCTGAAGGACAATCAGGAAAAATCCTTAACAGAGGGTCAACAAGAAAACAAATGTATTACATGTCAATGGCCTAAGTGCTGATTCCATATAATTGGCCGCATCTCCCGGACTGACGGGGGCTATTCATTATCATGTGAGTACAGTGTCGGACTGGGGTAGTTAGGGCCCACCAGTGTAACTGACTCTGGGGGCCCACCTTAGGGCTCCGGCACACTAACAAATCTTTTTTTCCATGTCCATACCGTTCACTTCACTACAATGGGGCTGCAAAAAAAATGACTCTGTGTGCATTCCGTGTCTGTATGTCCGAATGGCCGTTCTGCACAATGATAGAACATGTCCTATTATTGTCGGCATTACAGACAAGGACAGGACGGTTCTGTTAGAGGCCGTTCTGTTCCGCATAATGTGGAATGCGCACACCCGGTATCCATGTTTTGTTGATCCGCAATTTGCAGACTGCAAAACGTCCAGTGGTCGTGTTCATGAGCCCTTACAGTGATAACAGAAATATTACAGGTGAAGTATGATGGCGGACACTCACAGCAACATGCACAGACATCCATGTGGCAGGATTTACACATATATGGATATCCTGCACTTAAGTCAGTCAGAAACAAGACACATGCAGCGCACACCAATCACTCATTGGATAGATGTGGGACACAAGACACTTATACGTGGCTCACATGCCACTGATGCATATGTCACATGCTGCATATACACCACTGATACATAGATCATATATAGCATACACCAATCACACATAGGAAACACGCAATTCATGCACCAAGACATTTATGCCTAACCCTATTAAGTGTAGCACACCTAAAGGGGTTGTCTCACTTCAGCAATTGGTATTATTATGTAGAGAAAGTTAATACAAGTCACTTACTAATGTATTGTGATTGTCCATATTGCCTCCTTTCCATCACATTATACACACACTATAGGTAAAGGTGTTGGCCTATGAGCACTTCCAGCCTTTGCCTATAGTGTGTACACACGGCCACCGCTGCTGGATTACACAGTGGTAATAACCCCGGATACGTGCTGTGTATAATGTGATGGAAAGGAGGCAATATGGAAAATCACAATACATTAGTAAGTGCCTTGTATTAACTGCATAATAAATGCTATTTACTGAAGTGAGACAAACCCTTTAAGTATAAATGTCTGGCATGAAATTTACCAAATCGTAAACTCCTCAGATTGTAGATAATCTACAGTATATTTAAAAGGGTTGTCCTACCATAATGACCTCTCGCCCATCTACAGGATCGGTGATAAATATCAGATTGCTGGGGTCTGACTGCTGGAACACCCACTGATCAGGAAAAAAGGGGTCCTGAGACATTCAATTACATTACCGCCAATCTATGTACACAGGGGTCTTAAATCACTTCAGATCTGAACCCAGACATACCCATAATTTCCCCCAGGCAGCCCCCTAGATGCTCCGATGCGCTCCCTTGCCCTGCACTGGATCGCGCAAGGGCTCTTTTATTTATAATAACACACTGCGGGCAGAGGCTTCCGCTCAGCAGTGTGTTCGGTGATGTCACCGGCTCTGATGGTCAGGCTTTAACGCTGCCCTAGCCGTTTTACAGGCTAGGGCAGCGCTAGAGCCCGTCCATCAGTTCCGGTGATGTCACTGGGCTCACTGCTGGGAGGAAGCCTAAGGAGAGCCAGGTACGTCACTAGAACTCCGGGAAATCCCTTTGCTATGCGCGATTCAGCGCAGGGCAAAGGAGAGCATCGGAGCATTAACTGCCTAAGTGAAAATGGGGATATGTCCGGGTTCAGCTCTGAACACGGACAACCCCTTTTAGACCATGTTTCCTTGATCATGGGGGTCCCAGTAGTCAGACCCCTATCACTTATCACCTGTCGTGTCATAGCTGTTTTCACATTCCCTAACCTTAAAGGTTTTCTTTGGGTGTAAAGAAAAAAAAATCTAATAAAATAAATAAATCTGGCCCAAAATATGTGTCAAACTAAAATAGAAATGCTAGCCTGTTAAAGGGCCTGTGTCCACTTTTCTAGTTATCCTCTATCCACAGGATCAGGGATAACTAATTGATCCGTGGGGGTCTGAACGCTGGAGCCCCCACAGATCACCCTTCTTGACTGAGTGGCAGCTGGAGCACATGCCCTGCCTCTCCATCCATTCTCTATTGGGTCACTGGAGATGGCGTATGGCAGCAGGGCATATGTGTGGCCGGCCACACCATCAAAAAGGGAGAACAGGACCTGTTCCTGGGATCAGTGGGGGGTCGCAGAATCGGACCCCACTAATCATATAGTTATGCCCTATGGTGTGGAGAGGATAACTCCACCACCAGTATCTCTTTACATGGCAGCAGTGATGCCTGTAAATACGGAATATCATCACTGCCGCCATGTAAACCATACGTGTCAATACTGGAGAATGTGACGCACTGTGCAGAATTTTTCGGGCATAAGTCCAACCCCCTTTGGAGGTCATAACCTTTAACAAAGCCCAAGCAAAGGTGCTAGAGGAGCAACATGAGCAAAGGGCCCAAACGGAGGGTCATAACTGAAGCAGAGGCATTAGGGTCACCTGAGGCAGGGTAATAGTAGGGATCCTGGAGCAGGGGTAACCGGAGAAGAGGCAATATTAGCGGTGCATGTAGAGTGGGGCATCTGGAGCTGGGGCACTAATGGGGTGCACCTAAAGCAGAGGCATTAGGGTCACCTGAGGCAGGGTAATAGTGGTGATCCTGGAGCAGAGGTATTAGGGGGACAATTGAGGAAGAGGCAATATTAGGGGTGCATTTATAGTGGGGACATTGGAGGGCATCTGTTGCTGTGGCACTAATGGGGGTGCACTTAAATCAGAGGCATTGGGGGGGACCAATGCCACTCTGAACTCTGCAGAGAGCAGCACACATACACAGATCTGAGTTTACTATAAACAAATCCCCTATTTCCCCCTTACAGTCTCCTACAGCTCACTACTGTCACACACCTGAGAAATCAGCCCAGCACCGCAAAGGAGTCCTTCTCTCCAGCAGCCAGTGTCCTGAAAGCAGGGAGGGCAGGAGGATGGCCAGACATGTTCTTTCCTCCTTCATTGCCAGCAGCACCAGAAGCCTAGAAGATACAGCTGGGCCTCCTGTACAATTTACACCAGTAGGAGGCTGCATCACTATGCGATACTGCCACCTAGTGGCTACAATAATTATCTCTCCTGAGAAAGGATAAATAATTACTTCTCCATCTTATCTCGGGCGCAGGAAACGGGGGGCCTACCAAGGAATCCCCTGCCTCCCCAGTGGGCCAGTCCGAGCCTGTGTGAGCACAGTGTAATAGCCTCAAGGTCAGATAGGGACTGACTGCATCATAAATCACTATGCTGTAGTCAGTTTGGGGAGCCGTGGTCAGTCATGTGAATCAGCCCTAATACCAAAAGGCTAACAGCATAAGCCCCAGAACATACAAAATGCATAGATCCAAAGTCTATCTAGCCATTGCATAGTAATTTTAGGAAGGGAGGAGAGTTTATAAAATGCAGAAATATTCAAGTCAACACTGTATAAAGCAAAGGTGGAAGATATACAAGATGAAAAAAGGACATGGCCAGACATAACAAAGGAAAACCACAAAAGGGAAACAAAGGCATACAATTAAATGAAGTAATTGGAGAATATAGATACAGATGAGATAATGTGTAGGTGGCCAGTCTTCCATAAGGATCTTGGGAAGTGTCATGGATGGAGACTGTCTAATGTCAAAGAATGTATATCCTGCATCAGAGAAAGTCTGACCTGGACGGTGGTGCCGTCTTTCTTGGGTGGACTTGGAATTTAATGTGGCCCTGGAAAAAAATAACTAAAAGTGGCGCTAAGTTGTAGGCGGGTACAAATTTACAGGAGGCGGGGCAACACAAGTAGACTTAGTCAGCAATACCATAGAGTAAAATACCACACCACAGAGCAGCACAATATATTGCCCCAAAAGGTGTCCTTGTGTGGTGGCCATCAATAGCTGCCATTTTCTGTTCTCTTTCTCCAGTTGTCTCTGATTCAGGGGGCATGTGCAATTGTGAATCGTGCAATTACCGCTAAGAGCTCATTAGGAGCCCAGCCAGCGGCATAGTGGAGGGCTTGGGCAGCCCCCCTGGGGTCTACATGCTGAAGCCAATCTAGTGTAATAATATGATGGAGGACTCTGGGAATTAGATCTTTCACTTCAAGCTAAAAAGGTATTTATAGGGAGCATTCCAAAAAATTTGGAGGAATGAACCCTCCTAACATAAGCACCACAACCAAGTAGTAGGAATGGTGTGGTACCAGAACATATGCCTTTTAAGGATTTGCCTTGTAAGCTGTACAAATAGATGTTTTGTTTCCCATAAAGCAAATAACCTACCAAAGTTTGGATGAGATTGACTTGCCTAAGGCCTCGTGCACATGACCGTAGTATACTTTTTTTGCATCCGATCTGCAGATTTTGAAGATTGGATATGGACCCATTAATTTCAATGGGGCCCCAAAAGATGAAGACAGAACACCGTGTGCCACCCACAACTACGTATATGTCTGCACGTCTGTCTCAGAACATGTTCTATTCTTGTCCTTTTTGAACAGAGGAGAAGGGGCCTTGCTGGCAATCAGGCCATAGCATGTAGAGGGATACAGCAGACCTGGCAGCTGGACTTGCAAGAAGAAGGATAGCAGGAGGTGGGTCTGGTCCTCTGAGTAGGGTAGTCAGAACAGTAGTGGCCACAAGCCAGTATCTTTCCAGAGTGGCAGTTAAACCTCAGGATAGTTGATTATTCTCAGCTCTCTCATGGGCATCACAACTGGAAGGGTTTCGAAGAAATAAAGCAAACTGGGCAACATGGTCATCTTAACAGAGGCTATTTGGCCAAAAAAGGACAGTGTTAATGAATTCATCAGCAAGGAGGGGGAAAAAATTACAATATGCACAGGTGAGTAAGATGTAGTTAGTTGAACCTCTAAATACACTCTTGAACATTAAAATTAAAAACACCAGGAAGTAAAAGTCGTGGAATTGTGGACATCACAGGATCTATAGACATGTTAATGATATGCAAATGAATACAATATGTATAAATCTCAATTTATTCAGTCTTGAGTAGGAGCGCCACGTGCAGCAATACACGCACTTACACGCCTTGGCATGCTATCAATGAGTCTACTGATGGTTGTCTGAGAAATGTTCTGTCAGGCTCAATGCAGTTGGGCACACAAATCATCAAGATCCACTGCTGGCATTTGCCTTTGCAATTGTTGACCAATGATGTCCCAGATTTGCTTGATGGAAGACAAGTTGAGAGACCCTCCAGGCCATAGTAACACATTTTGGCAACACAGGCTCAATACAGTAGCAAGAGGAACGAAAAAATGGCTCCTGAGACACTTTGGAGAAATGGCCCTACCACTGGTTCCACAACTAAATCAATTTAACCCTGAGGTGTTAGTACCTGAAATGAAAACGAGTGGAGTCTGGCTGCCATAAATTCTCACCCCACACTATAATCTTGGTATTAGGACCAGTGCGGCGTTGCTCATGAGGTCTCCAGACCAATCTCTGGCGATCATTGCATACATTCAAAAGTAAGCCTGATTGCTGATGAGCATAGACCTTCATTCCAGCCTTGCTCTGCACCATGATAGCCTTTGAGGGCGGTGGTGTGAGGTCAATACACAAATGCAGCTGGACTTCTGGCTTGTAGCCCAATGTCGTGCAAATGCCTTGTGTAGGAACAAGTGAACTTCTGTTTTCAAGTTCGGTATACAAGGTTCAGGTTATCTAAGAATTATGTTATGGATTCCACTATCACGGTTTGTGATAATGAAATCCATAATGGAATTCTTAGGTAAACCGAACCAGAACCTAGTTAGCTGAACTTGAAAACAGAAGTTCGCTCAACACTAGCCTTGTGTAGACACTGTTTGCCGCCCTAGGTTTGGGATGTGATAATTTCACTTGCAGTACAGAATGGATCACTACAAGTAGGGTTGAGCGAACCCAAACTTTACGATTTTGAAACCCCGGACTGAATCCGAACATTTAAGTAAAAGTTCGGGGTTCGAGTTCGGGGTTCGGCGATTTAATGGCGCGTGTTGAAAAGCTGTAGGGCAGCCAATCAACAAACGTTTAACTCGTGTGCCTTTAGAAACCATCACAGTCATGCCTACTAATGACATGGCTGTGATTGGCCAGTGCAGCAAGTGACCCAGCCTCTATAAAAGCTGGAGTCACGTAGCGCCGGACATCACTCTGCTGTTACTAGTGTAGAGATAGGGTGCTGCTGCTGTGAGGGAGAGAATAGGAAAGAATCTGATATCAGAACTTGTTAACTCTGCGATATACAACAATTTTTTTTGGTGTGTGCAATGCAACATTTTTGTACCCTGCACTGAGCCCAGTGACACAGAATAAACTATTTTTTTCCATCTGTTAGTTAGGTGGGCATCGGCGGCCATTTTGTGCAAGTGCAGTGCACCAGCACTGCATATGTGCCAGGGACAATAATTTAATACTTTTCTTTTAGTTCAGAGGGCAACATATACCCATTTTTTAAGTGCACCTGCACTGCATATGTGCCAGGGGAAGGAAAAATAAAATATGTAATCCATCTGTGAGTTCAGGGACCCAGGGGGTGACATATTCACATTTTTTTCTCTAAAGTGCCCCTGTGCTGCATATGTGATTGTAATCAATTCAGTAAATCCATCTGTTAGATTCTGGGGGGACAAATACTTTTTTTTTTTGCTAAAAAGAACATTTGCGGCCTGCACTGCAAATCTGACAGTGAAATATAATCAGTAAATCCATCTGTTTCACTGTGGGTGAAAAAGTAATTTTTTCCCCCATAAAGCACCTTTGCGGCCTGTGCTGCAAATCTGATAGTGAAATATAATCAGTAAATACAACTGGGACATTGTGGGTCCAAAAAAACACTTTTTTTGGGCCATAAAGTACCTTTTCGGCCTGCACTGCATTTGTGATAGTGAAACAAAATCAGTAAATCCATGTGTTTCACTGTGGGTGAAAAAATATATATATATATTTTTCCATAAAGTACCTTTGCGGCCTGCACTGCAAATCTGATAGTGAAATATAATCAGTGAATCCATCACTGTGGGTGAAAAAGTAATTTTTCCCCCCATAAAGTACCTTTGTGGTCTGCACTGCATTTTTGATAGTGAAATAAAGTCAGTTAAATCCATCTGTTTCATTTGTGGGTGAAAAAAATCATCTTTTTTTTTAAGTACCTTTGCGGCCTGCACTGCTAATCTGATAGTGAAATATAATCAGTGAATACAACTGTTTCACTGTGGGTGAAAAAAAATTATCTTTTTTTTATCTTTCTTCTTGCAAATCTTCTCTCCTCTTTTACCTTGTTGATTCCCTTTATGTATTTAGCAGTTTCTATCATCTCCCCTCTGTCTCGTCTTTCTTCCAAGCTCTACATGTTAAGGTCCTTTAATCTTTCCTGGTAAGTTTTATCCTGCAATCCATGTACCAGTTTAGTAGCTCTTCTCTGAACTCTCTCCAAAGTATCAGTATCCTTCTGGAGATATGGTCTCCAGTACTGAGCACAATACTCCAGATGAGGTCTCACTAGTGCTCTGTAGAGCGGCATGAGCGCCTCCCTCTGTCTACTGGTAATTCCTCTCCCTATACACCCAAGCATTCTGCTAGCATCTCCTGCTGCTCTGTGACATTGTCTGCCTACCTTTAAAGAGGACCTTTCACTAATTTAAAAACTAAAAACTAACTATATCTGTGGGCAGAGCGGCGCCCAGGGGTCCCCCTGCACTTACTAGTATGTCTGGGCGCCGCTCCGGTGTCTGCAGCTCCCTCTGTTGTACTGGGCGGAGTTTTTGTATTAGGGTTGTCCCTTGCTGCAGCGCTGGCCAATCGTAGCGCACAGCTCATAGCCTGGGACATTATCTTGCACTTATCAACATTAAATTTTAGTTGCCAGATTTTTTACCATTCCTCTAGTTTTCCTAAGTCCTTTTCCATTTGGTGTATCCCTCCAGGAACATCAACCCTGTTACAAATCTTTGTGTCATCAGCAAAAAGACACACCTTACCACCGAGGCCTTCTGCAATTTCGCTGATAAAGATATTAAAGGGAGTCTGTCACCTCCATATACAGCGCTTACATGGCTCTGTAGCACACCTATACAGGATTGTAACGGTACCTTTGTCTTTCGACTTGCACCAGCAGGAAAAATGAAGTTTAATTCATATGCAAATGAGCACTCAAGTCCGGACCTTTCGATGAGGCAAGAGACTTGGAGGGCGGGCAAAGGCAGAGGCTGGGGAGGAGTAAAGTGAAAAGAAGACAGAGCAGCCTTGGGCACTTACACACTGAACACCGCCCCTGGGCACTTGCGAGTGCTCATTTGCATATGAATTAAACTTCGTTTTTCCTGCTGGTGCAAGTCTAAAGACAAAGACAAAGGTACAGTTACAATCCTGTATAGGTGTGCTACAGAGCCATGTAAGCACTGTATATGGCCATATGGAGGTGACAGACTCCCTTTAAACAATATGGATCCCAGAACAGATCCCTGAGGTACCCCACTGGTAACAAGACCATGGTGTGAATATACTCCATTGACTACAACCCTCTGTTGTCTGTCCCTCAGCCACTGCCTAATACATTAAACAATATGGGAGTCCAAGCCCAAAGACTGCAATTTATTGATAAGCCTTCTATGTGGGACAGTATCAATGCCTTACTAAAGTCCAGATAAGCGATGTCTACTGCACCTCCACCGTCTATTATTTTAGTCACCCAATCAAAAAACTCTATAAGATTAGTTTGACATGATCTCCCTGAAGTAAACCCATGCTGTTTTTCATCTTTCAATCCATGGGATTTTAGATGTTCCACAATCCGTATGGTTTCCATTGATTTCTCCACTATTGATGTCAGGCTTACTGGCCTATAGTTGCCCGATTCCTCCCTACTACCTTTCTTGTGAATGGGCACATTTGCCAATTTCCAATGTTCTGGGACGACTCCTGTTGCCAGTGATTGGTTAAATAAATCTGTTAATGGTTTTGCTAGTTCACCGCTGAGCTCTTTTAATAGCTTTGGGTCTATCCCATCAGGCCCCTGTGACTTATTTGTATTAATTTTATACAGCTGACATAGAACCTCTTCCTCTGTAAAGACACCTGCATCATAAGATTCATTAGTCTTCTTTCCTAACTGAGGTCCTTTTCCTTCATTTTCCTTTGTAAAAACTGAACAGAAGTATTCATTGAGGCAGTCAGCTAGTTCTTTATCTTCTTCCATATACCTTCCTTCTTTAGTTTTAAATTTGGTAATTCCTTGTTTTAGTTTCCTCTTTTAATTCATGTATCTGAAGAATGTCTTATCGCCTTTTTTCACTGACTGAGCTAATTTCTCTTCTGCCTGTGCTTTAGAAGCTCTTATAACTTGTTTGGCCTCTTTCTGCCTAATCTTATAAATCTTTTTGTTTTCAATGATTTTGGTACCACAGTGGTTTCTTCCTTTTTTTACTTTTACTGACAAGCATAATGCAATTTTCTGTTGCCTTCAATAGTGCCACTTTTAAGTATTCCCATTTCTCCTGGACTCCATTGAAACTGTTCCAATCTGATAGGGACTCGTATACCACTAATCTAATTTTAGAAAAGTAAGTTTTTCTAAAATCTAAAACTTTTGGTTTTGCGTGGTGTGACTCTGTCACTGTACTTATAGTAAACCACACTGACTGGTGATCACCAAATCCCAAGCTGGTAATCACTAGATCCCAAGCTTTACCCTACAGTAATATCACTTTTTTTTTTGCCATAAATTACCTTTGCGGCCCGCACTGCAAATCTGATAGTGAAATATAATCAGTAAATACAACTGGGACATTATGGTCAAAAAAACTTTTTTTTGGGCCATAAAGTACCTTTTGCAGTTTGCACTGCAAATTTGATAGCAAAATAAAATCAGTAAATCCATCTGTTTCACTGTGGGTGAAAAATAATGATTACACTTACCGGTAATCAGATTTTCCTGACCCCACGACAGCACCTTAGAGAGATGGCTCCACCTCCAGGACAGGAAACCTGCAGCAGAAAAAAGGTGGAGCCACTCTTCCACCTCAGTGAGTTTCCAGAGCATGAGAGGGATTCCCCTTTATATTAGTTTAATTTCACAAGCATATATATATATTCTCTTTTTTCTTTTTTTTGCGACACCCGTGAACACACAGAACCACCACCATAGGGAGGGAATAAAGAGGTGTCGTGGGGTCAGGAAAATCCGATTACAGGTAAGTGTAATCCTCATTTTTCCCCTCCCCCACGACAGCACCTTAGAGAGAGATTTCAGAGATAACTCAAGGGTGGGAAACAGCTCCCAAAACCTTTGTGCCAAAAAGTAGGTCAGAAATAGAATCGAGTTGAAGCCTGTAGTGCTTATAGAAAGTAGAGGGAGAAGACCAGGTAGTCGCACGACAAATCTATTCTATGGATACACTGGCTTTCTAAGCCCAGGAAGTTGACACCGCTCTCGTGGAATGGTCCCCCAAAGAGACAGGCAGAGAAACACCAGATTCTGAAAATTCCAAAGAAATGACTTCTCTAATCCAGCAGGCAATAGATGCCTTTGAGGCAGTATTTCCTCTTTTAGCCCCACCAAAGAGCACAAATAGAGCAGAAGATTTTCTCCAGTCTTTAGTGACCTCTAAATACTGTAGGATACATCTTTGGACGTCAAGAGAATATGGATCTAGAAAGAAAGCTGGAAGAACTATCTCCTGAGACCTCTTTGCTCTAGATGGAACTTTCGGCAAAAACCCTGGATCTGGCCTCAATACTACTCTATCCTCTCTGATTGACATGAAAAGAGGATTAATGGAGATAGCCTGTCACTAACACTCCTGGCTGATGTTAAGGCCACCAACAAAACCAGCTTTAGAGTAAGCAGTTTAACTGAACAGGACTCCAAAGGCTCGAAGGGGTGTGTTTAGTTAAGGCGTTCAATACTAAGTTCAGATCCCAAGGAGGAAATCTGGGGCCCTTCACTGGTACCATCTTATTATCCATGGGTCCATAGCTAATTCCCCCCCCCCCCCCCCCCTAATACCGAAAGCTCAGATACTTGCACCTTCAGTGTGCTTTCTGCCAACCAAGGATAATACTCTCTGGAGGAATTCCAACACCTGCGCCACCGAGAATTCCAAGGGCCAGGAAACTCTGTCTATACCTAGGAAAGACAAGAATTTTCTCCACACTCTAGCAGAAATGACATTAGTCACTTACTTCCTACTTTTCATCAATGTGGAAACTAATTATTTTGAAAATCCCTGGCTGTCTAGAAATGACCTCTCAAATTCCACACCAAAAGATGTAGGGATTTCACTCTCGGGTGGAACACTGGACCCTGCGATAACAGGTTTGGGATCTCTGGCAGAATCCAGGGGTCCGAAATTGACATGGCTCTCAACAGTGAAAACCATGCCCTTTTCGGCCAGAAAGGCGCTATCAGGATCACTCTTGCCCCTTCGTACCTAATCTTTTTTATAACTAGTGGTATTAACTGCAGTGGGGGAAATGCATACCCCAGAGGAAAGTCCCACCTCTGGAGAAATGCATTCACTCCAGATGGGCACTCCCCTGGATTGAGGGAAAAGAATTTCTCGACTTTCCTGTTCTCCCTTGTGGCGAACATGTCCACAGATGAATGACCCCACAGATCTACTATCTGGGAAAAAACGTCTAGATTTAGTGTCCATTCCCCTTGTCGTAACCTGTGTCGACTCAAGAAATCTGCCTGAATATTCTCGACTCCTCTTATGTGGAGAGCTGAAAGATGCAATATTTTCCCTTCTATCTCCTTGAAAATCCACTCTGTCACTTTTAGTAAGGAATTTGACCTGGTTCCCCCTTGGTGATTGAGGTACGAGACTACTGTTCGATTGTCGGACATTATCCTGACATGCTTGTTCTGGACGTCTGGTAAAACTGCCATTAGAGCCAGCAGGACTGCTCGCAATTCTTTCCAGTTGGAAGAGAAACATCTCTGACCCTGGGACCACTCTCCCTGAAAAATCTGGTCTTTGACGTGAGACCCCTAACCCCAGGGACTGGCGTCCGTAGTCACTATCACTGGATCCAGGTAGGACCAGGACACTCCTTGAGCTAGGTTCCTTGCATCCTCCCACCAACTCAGGGATAGCAAAGCTTGATCTGACAAGTTTAAGACCGACTCCAGGGATGTTCCTATCCGTCTCATGGAGGTCAAAACATCTATCTGTAGCTGGCGAGAGTGCCTCTGAGCCCACTGTACTGCTGGTATACAAGACGTTAGGACTCCTAACAGGGACATCGCTTTCCTTATAGTTAGGGTCTCTCCTGACTGCACCCTGTGTACTCCCTGCTGAATCCGGACTATCTTCTCCTCTGTGAGGAAAGTCCTCTCCTCTATGGAATCCAGCACTGTTTCGTAGATGGTTGCATTCTGGATTTTTGAATAGTCAACCACCATCCCAGATTCTTCAGTATAGTCATTACATGTTCTACCCCTCTTACACACGCCTCCCAAGACTGGGCTACTACCAGGAAATCGTACAGGTAAGGTAGGAACGTGATGTCCTCCTTCCGGATAAAGGAGGCCATCTCCGCCACCACTTTGGTAAAAATTTGGGGTGCCATAGAGAGGCCGAATGGCAATGCCTGAAACTGCAAGTGAAGGATCCTGAGCTCTGTCCTTATCGCTACTCTGAGAAACTTCTGGTGGTCTGGATGTATCAGAATATGGTGATAAGCACCCTTTAAAACCAGAACCACCATATGACAGCCCGGAGACAATAGATGAATCACTGATCTGATAGTCTCCATCTTGAACTTCCTGACCTTCAGAAATTTGTTCAGATGCTTTAGATTTATAATTGTCCGATACGAACCATCCGGTGATTTTTTACAAGGAACAGAGTAGAATAGAATCCTTTCTTTACCTCTGACACCGGAACTGGAACCAACATTTTTGCTTGTTAATAATATTTTTTTTTTTTTCCGTTAATGTATGAGAGGAGTTTGAAATCATAAACCTTTCTGGTGTATATCTTTTAAACTCCAGCCTTAGTCCATCCCACAGGAGTCCTACCAGCCATGTTCCTGCAATTTTTTCCCAAGCAGGTAGGAAGAATTTTAATCTTCCCCCTACTGGGATCATGGCGTCATTGTTTGGATTGTTTATCTGGACGCGCAGAGTCTGATCCGAACAAGAAACCTTTATTCCCAGGTCTAGCCCTTGCCCCCTGCTCGCTATCTCCCGTTTGCCTTTTACCCTGGAATCTGGACGATGTCCGAAAGGGCTGCTTATAATTTTCTAATTGAACAAAGCTCTCCTGTGGGAATTTTTTCTTCTTATCTGCAGCTTTTTCAAGTAGCGTGTCTAACTCTGACCCGAATAGAAATGGCCCCTTACAGGGAATGCTGCATAATCTTAATTTTGAGGGCATATCCCCACCTCTCCAATTCCTCAACTAAAGAGCACCGCGCGCAGAATTAGAAAGAGAGGCTGCTCTGGCCTCCAGTCTTACAGCATCCATGGAGGCATCTGCAATTAAATCAGCTGCCTTCTGGTTGGTAGAAATAGAGGCCAACAACTGTTCCCTAGGACCATAGGCGTGCGCAGCCTATTGCATTAGGGTGTGCACCCTAAAGCAGAAACACACACGCCGCACGTGCGCGTGTGTATGTATGTGTGTATATATATATATATATATATATATATATATATATTATATCCACAGATCCTCCATAACAGTGTGTCAATTTTTATTGTACTAATACTTAAAAGACAAGCTTTCAAGAGTTTTCCTTTCTTCCTCGGTACGCTTGAGTTTTCAGAAACAATCTATTCCTAAGGGTGGGTTCACATCTGCGTTATGCCATTTCGTTATAGGTTCTGTTTCAAGCGGAATATAACGGAATGGCCAGATGGAATGCAAAACGGAAACCTTTAAGAGGCATTCTGTTTTGCTCTGTCCTAATAAAAGTTTATGAGAAAGCATAACCGATCCGTCTGGGTCCCCTTATGCAAGACGGAAAACAGGACTTTGTTTTCTGTCTTGCATAACGGGAACCAGATGGATCCGTTTTGATTCCCATAGACTTCTATTAGGACGGAGAGCAAACGGAATGCCTCTTGCAGAGTCTGCACTGTACTTTGAGAGAGATAGCTGTGGCTCTGAAGGGAAAATTTCCAGAGCACAATGACAGCCCCAGAGCCTTTCTGCTGCCTGACCAACCGTATATGCTGCCACAGCGCCAGCCCAGCCTGCAGGACATCAGAGAGGCCTGGGGTCCACATTACAGCACCACTACATTTACTTATTATCAAAAAGCATAATACATAGCTAAAAAACAAACATTTTTTACTGTCCCTTTAAGCAAAAGCCAGAATATAATAAAAGACTAAAAAATAAAACAATGTACTTACAAAAGAAGCTATTCAGTCGTCTGCTGTGCCGTCCTCCGCTTGCTTCCGCGGATTGTTTCCCCTCCTTTCTGTCTCTCCTCAGTGCGCAGGCGCACTGTTATGGGGGATCTGTGGATGACGCACTGTTATGGGGGATCTGTGGATGACTCACTGTTTTGAGGGATCTGTGGATGACGCACTGTTATGGGGGGATCTGTGGATGACGCACTGTTATGGGCATCTGTGGATGACGCACTGTTATGGGCATCTGTGGATGACACTATTATAGGCATCAGTGGATGACACTGTTATGGGGGATCTGTGGATGACACTGTTATGGGGGCATCTGTGGATGACGCACTGTTATGGGGGCATCTGTGGATGACGCACTGTTATGGGGGCATCTGTGGATGACGCACTGTTATGGGGGCATCTGTGATGACGCACTGTTATGGGGGCATCTGTGGATGACACTGTTATGGGGGATCTGTGGGTGACACTGTTATGGGCATCTGTGGATGACGCACTGTTATGGGCATCTGTGGATGACACTATTATGGGGGATCTGTGGATAATTCTGTTATGGGGATCTGTGGATGACACTGTTATGGGGGCATCTGTGGATGACACTATTATAGGCATCAGTGGATGACACTATTATGGGGGATCTGTGGATGACACTGTTATGGGGGCATCTGTGGATGACGCACTGTTATGGGGGCATCTGTGGATGATGCACTGTTATGGGGGCATCTGTGATGACGCACTGTTATGGGGGCATCTGTGATGACGCACTGTTATGGGGGCATCTGTGGATGATGCACTGTTATGGGGGCATCTGTAGATGACGTACTGTTAAGGGGATATTGGTGGATGGCACTGTCATGGGGGCATCTGTGGATGACTCACTGTTATTAACAGTGCATCATCCACAGATCCCCCCATAACAGTGTCATACACAGATCCCCCATAACAGTATCATATTCCACACAGTTGCCCCCATAACAGTGTCATCCACAGATATCCCCTTAACAGTCTATTAAGAGGATATCTGTGGATTGCACTGTTATGGGGGTATCTCTGTGGAATCTGACACAGATGCAGGGGGATCTGTGGTCTGTGGATGACACTGTTATGTGGGGCCAGGGGGGATCTGTGGATGACACATATATAGCAGCATCTTGTGCTATATATGTGTCATCATCCACAGATCTCTCCCCCCCCCCCCCCCATAACAGTGTCTCTGACAGTGACCTCCAACATGGGGTGGAGGCTGCCGGGGTCTTATGTAAAGTCTTGTGAACTTGTACTTCTTACTGGGAGACTTCAGCTGGTATTCCACAATCACTGGGTCCTGGTCAGGCTCTCACACATCCAAACAAGGCCGGCGGAAGCGTAACGAGACGTCACTCACTCCGTCACGCCGCACGCGCCTACTCCTCCCACTTTTCTAAAGAAGAAGGCGGAGCAGGCGTGTGACGTCAGAGTGAGTGACACGCAGCATGGGAGCACGGGAGCGGAGCAGTCTGAAGATGTGTGTCATTCTGGCTGTGCGGGACAGCCGGGGCTTAAGCGCAGCAGTGCAGGAGGCTGAGCACGGAGGTGTGATTAGGGTGTGCCCAGGCACACCCGGCACACCCCGTGCGCACGCCTATGCCTAGGACATTTGTCTCTGATCTGTCCCTCTAGTCTATCTAACCACACCGACATGGATCTGACAGCTACCGTGGCGGCAATACTGGCCCTGAAGCCTCCCAAGTAATTTTAAGGGACAAGTCTATCCTTTTGTCTAAAGGATCTTTTAGGAAAGGGTAAGGAAGACTTTTTGCGGCCTGTGCTGCAAATCTGATAGTGAAATATAATCAGTGAATACAACTGGGACATTGTGGGTAAAAAAAAAAAAAAAAAAATTTTTTGGGCCATAAAGTACCTTTGTGGCCTGCACTACATTTGTGATAGTGAAGGAAAATCAGTTAAATCCATCAGTTTCATTTGTGGGTGAAAAATTTTTTTTTTTTCCATAAAGTACCTTTGCGGCCTGCACTGCAAATCTGATAGTGAAATAAAATCTGTAAATCCATCTGTTTCACTGTGGGTGAAAAAAATCTTTTTTTTTCTTTCATAAATTACCTTTTCGGCCTGCACTGCAAATCTGATAGTGAAATATAATCAGTAAATACAACTTGGGCATTGTGGGTGAAAAAAAACCACTTTTTTTATGGCCATAAAGTACCTTTGCGGCCTGCGCTGCATATCTGACAGCCAGGCAAATAAATACAGTAAATCCATCTGTAGGATTGTGGGGTGACATTTCCACGGTTATCAGGCCAGTCATTCACAAGTGGCTCGGAGGGTGGGTTCCTGCACTAACATAGACCAGGTACACAATTGTACAGCCGGGGCACATGTGCAATACACCATTTTTACACCCCGGACACAGAAAGATGATTTATCTGTCTGTTCATTCTGTGGCTGACCTTTCTACAGCAATTTTTTGCTGGGCGCAATGCAACATCTAAAATAAATATTATTTTAGTTAGTTAGGTGGGCGACAAACCAATTTTTGTGTAAAGTGCACCTGCATATGTGCCAGTGACAATAATATAGTTAATCCATCTGAGTTCAGTGGTTTACATATTTGCATTGTTTTATACCCCTGCTCTACATAGCAGACAGGGAAATAATTACATAAAATAGTCTGTTACATTGTTGGGTGACATTAACCCCTGCTCTGCATAGGTGACAGGGACCGAAATTTCTAAAATTTGTCTGTTTCATTGGTGGGTGACATTAACCCATTTTTGCAGTTGAAAAACCCCTGCTCTGCATTGGTGACATGGAACTAAATTTAGTAAAAACTTCTTTTACTTCGGGGTGTGACCGCAAAAAATGAGGAGAGCGTCAAATAAGGGACGTGGCCCAGGTCGTGGTGCTGCTGGTGGAGCTCCTGTTGCAGGGAGAGGACGTGGTCGATCTGTGCCAGCTACACGCACAAGTGACACAGCTTCCTCAGGTGCAAGTAGGCGACAGAACCTGCAGCGGCATTTGGTCGGGCCTGAATGCGGCTCTACGAATGGTGAGGCCTGAACAAGTACAGGCGATAGTAGATTGGGTTGCTGACAGTGCCTCCAGTTCCTTCACATTGTCTCCCACCCAGTCTCCTGCTGAAAGACCACAGTTGGCACCTGCAGCCCATGGCCATCAGTCTTTCACCTCACCCACTTGCAAATCAGCCAAGCAGTCTGAGCCCCAAGTCATGCAGCAGTCTCTTCTGCTTTTTGATGGCTCTGCTAGCAGGGTTTCCCAGGGCGATCCACCTAGCCCTGCCCCAGAAGTGGAAGAGATTGAGTGCACCGATGCCCAACCACTTATGTTTCAGGATGAGTACATGGGAGGACCACCGCAGCACGTCTCAGATGATGACGAAACTCAGGTGCCAACTGCTGTGGCTTTTTGCAGTGTGCAGACCGACAAGGAGGGCAGGGGTGAAGACTGGGTGGAAGATCATGTGGAGGACGATGAGGTCCTCGACCTCACATAGAATCAAGGTCATGCGAGTGACCTGTGTAGTTCAGAGGAAGAGGTAGTTCGCACAGAGCCACTAGCACAGCAGGGAGCAGGGTGCAAAAGCGGAGCGGCCGTCCCCTAGACCAGTGGTCCTTAACTCCAGTCCTCAGGGTCCACCTACCAGTCATGTTTTCAGAATTTCCTTAGTATTGGGCAGCTGATATAATTAGTGTCCATCCATCAGGATTTACCACAGGTATTCATTCTGTTGGATACTCCTAAATCCTGACCGGCAAGTGGGCCCTGAGGACTGGAGTTGGGGAACCCTGCCCTAGACAGTACGCCTGCTGCTGCCCACCGCACCAAGGGACCGAGCACACCAAAGACAGCTCCAAGGAGTTCCATGGCGTGGCAGTTCTTCAGACAATGTGCTGACGACAAGACACGAGTGGTTTGAACGCTGTTCTAACGTTCTAAACTTAAGCACAACCTGCATGACCAGGCATCTAAGTGCAAAGCACGAGCTGCAGTGGAGTAGACACCTCAAAAAGCAAGAAAGGTCTCCTCCTGCTTCCTCTTCTACTGCAGCCTCGGCCTCTTCATTCCGCTCTGGAGTGACAGTGGCACCTGCCACCCCGCAAATGTGCAACGCCACCACCTCCACAATGTCCCATGGAAGCGTTCAGCTGTCTATCTCCCAAACACTGGAGCGAAAGAGGAAGTACCCCCCTACCCATCCCCGATCCCTGGCCCTGAATGCCAGCATTTCCAAATTCCTGGCCTTTGAAATGCTGTCATTCCGTCTGGTGGACACGGACAGTTTTCAGAATCTGATGGCGGTGGCTGTCCCACAGTACGTTGTGCCCAGCCGCCAGGGCCGGCGCCACCACCCGGCAAACACGGGCAAGTGCCGGGGCCCCCTGCTCCAGGGGGGGCCCACTGTGCCCGCTCACTCCTGCAGCTGTATCCTGTCTGTTTTGAATTCTAGGGCAGCTTACCCCAGCAATGCAGACAATTTTCGCCATGTGCACTGCTGGGGTAAGCGGCCCCAGAACTCAGAACAGGGTAGATGGAGTTTCGGTAGATGATCGATCCTATGCTAGAATGTAGTTGCTAGAAGGAGGTCTGTGACATCACTGGTCACATGCTCCTTTATAGTCACATGACAAACCCTGACGGCAGCAGCAGCTTGTGGAAGGAGGAGGGGCTGTGTGTGCCTGCAAGATGCAGAGTGAGGTAGGATGTGCTGCTGGAGAACCAGAACTTCATGAGGGGAAGCAGATGGAGCTCATATATGAGGGGGCTGGTGGAGCACTCAGGGGCAGTGGGGTTCAAGTGGAGTGGAATCTGGTGCAATTAAGGGGGTTTATCATACAGATCCAGGTGTATTATGAGGGCCATGTGTGTGTCTGTCTGTCCCTATGTGTGTGTGTGTGTGTCAGTCTGTCTGACTGTCCCTGTGTGTGTGTGTGTGTATCAGTCTGTGTGTGTGTCAGTCTGTCTGTCCGTGTGTGTGTGTGTGCCAGTCTGTCTGTCCGTGTGTGTCAGTCTGTCTGTCCCTGTGTGTGTGTGTGTCAGTCTGTCTGTCTGTCCCTGTGTGTGTGTGTATCAGTCTGTGTCTGTGTGTGTCAGTCTCTCTGTCCCTGTGTGTGTGTGTCAGTCTGTCTGTCTGTCCCTGTGTGTGTGTGTCAGTCTGTCTGTCTGTGTGTCTGTCTGTCCCTCTGTGTGTGTGTGTCAGTCTGTCCATGTGTGTTTCAGTCTGTCTGTCCGTGTGTGTCAGTCTGTCTGTCCCTCTGTGTGTGTGTGTGTGTCAGTCTGTCCCTGTGTGTGTCAGTCTGTCTGTCCCTGTGTGTGTCAGTCTGTCTGTCTGTCCCTCTGTGTGTGTGTGTGTGTGTGTGTCAGTCTGTCCCTGTGTGTGTCAGTCTGTCCCTGTGTGTGTCAGTCTGTCTGTCCCTGTCAGTCTCTGTCCCTGTGTGTGTCAGTCTGTCTGTCCCTGTCAGTCTCTGTCCCTGTGTGTGTCAGTCTGTCTGTCCCTGTGTGTGTCAGTCTGTCTGTCCCTGTCAGTCTCTGTCCCTGTGTGTGTGTGTGTGTCAGTCTGTCCCTGTGTGTGTCAGTCTGTCTGTCCCCGTGTGTGTGTGTCACCATCACCATGCCCACAGTGTTCCCTTTGTCTTGACGCAGCTGCATCAGGACATTCTGTGGGGGGCAAGATGAAGATGGAAGAGGAGACAGCACCGCCAGCATGGAGTCCGTGGTAGAGGCACAGGGAGGCACACTAAGGACGCAGGTAACACTACCACATGATCTACACTAGTGTTATCTGTGGTTTTAAATAGGACTGCAGGTAACACTACTACATTTTCTGTACTCCGATAGCCATGACTGTGTTATATATGCTGTTACATAGGACTGCAGGTGATATCTACTGTATTATCTACTTCTGGGTCTCCAAATTGGGCACATGGCCTGGGCTTGCCCTTTGGAGGTGCTGGCCTGCCCTGCAGCCAGTGTATTATTTGAACGTGTGTTTAGCACGGCAGGAGGCGTCATCACAGAAAAGCGCAGCCGCCTGTCCACAGCCAATGTGGACAAGCTCACATTCATTAAAATGAACCAGGCCTGGATCCCACAGGACTTGTCCGTACCTTGTGCAGAATAGACATGTGTACCGGCACTAACCAGCCATTGTTATACTGCAGCGCACTTTTTCTTTGTTTTATTTTTTATATTTCCCAATGTTTTGGGGTCTTCCCAAATTTGAACAAAAGAAAAATAATAAAATAAAAATAAAAAAACTGTATTGGCTACCTCCTCCTCCACCGCTGCTTCCACCTTCACCGCCACATCCACCGCCTCCTCAACCTCCTACTCCATATGGACCTCCTCCTCCTAGATCAAGATTATTATTTTTTATTTTTACGTATTTTATGTTATTTGAAGTCATTTCCCTATTCACATTTGTTTGCAGAGCACTTGCCAGGTTCTTAACCACATTTTGCTGCCTTTTGCAGCCCTCTAGCCCTTTCCATGACTTTTTTAGAGCCATTTTAGTGCTCCAAAGTTCGGGTCTCTATTGACTTCAATGGGGTTTGGGGTCAAGTTCGGGTCCTGAACTTGAACTTTTTTGCGAAGTGCAACACGCCAGACCTGCAGGGTATTGCGATTGTGAGGTCATGGTTATTGGCAATCGAGGGTTACTCACTGTTTGGAGGAGAACCCTGGGCAGGCATGTAGCAGTGAAGGAGAGGTAGACACAAGTTCCTCTGGGGCACACTCTGGATGTAGGGACCAGGCCTGATGGTGGATGAGGTGCCCTGGATGTTGCAGGTATTTTGAGTGCCTGGGGCAAGGTCCCTTTAAGGATCGTGACGCCAGTTCCTGTAACGGTGGCACACCGGTTTCCAGTAGCAATAATGGAGATGCACAGATGGTATGGTGAACCAAACGTAGCTTTACTTTCAACAGTCCAACTTTGTACATACAGATTGTAATGCAGTCCCTTATATCATATATTCCACAAGCAGGCTTATTTCTCAATATGGCAGGTAATAATCTTGCAAGATACTTGGAGGGTAAACAGTTAAAGCTTCACAGACCAGGCTGCACTTTCCCCACAGCTATTCTGGCTGGCTGGATCCCAAGGCCCGGATGCCTAAATGCTGGCTTTAATCCTTGGTATTCAATCTTCCTCCCGTATTGACCCTTGCTCTTATTTTGTAGTACCTCTGCCCAACAGCTTACTTATCTGAGCTGGTTGTCCTGGCACTGCTAGGCTTGAAGGTGGCTGCAGGTTTCTCCCAGGAGGACCATCCCTACTACTGGGGTTACTTCTTCTGTGCTAACTGGTTTCAGGATCTCCAGGCAGGCTGTAATTCTTAACTAGCCTCCTGGTGGCAACTAGAAGCCTGGACTATCTAGCTGCATGTCAGGAAGAGGCCCTCAGCATATCTCTGGCTGGTGCCTTCTCACTTCTGTTCCCACAGACTCCTGACTACAGACAGGCCCCTCCCTGTCTGGGCCTGAACATTTATACTAGGGGCTCCCTATCTCCCTCTAGTGTCTAGGATGCCTAACTACACCCCAATAGGCCTGCTATGCATGTCACAGGGAAAAACAACATATGTAAAAACACATAGAAAATACATTAAAATGCATGGATAAACATAATGCCACTGTCCCTTAGGAGTAGGAGTAACACATGACCCAATTGACCCATGTGTAGTGCCCACCCCTACCTAGTGGGACACTACACGAAGTTCGGCCAAACCCATCGAACCCGAACTTCCAGATGTTCGCTCAACTCTAACTACAAGCCATTCTTCAAATCAGACGATCCGTCTGGGCAGAGGTTCTCCTCTCTGCTCCTCTTTCTGTCATCCCAGTTTGTCGTTCTCCCTACCACCGAGACACACAACATTACACAGTGGTGACATCTCAGCCTAGGCGCATACAGATGTGCTGAAGTGATAAACCAAGGCCTCTCAGCTCAAGGATTCTCTACCTTTTAGTTTGTGAGTTAACTGGCATGTTGTCAAAAGTCGCCAAAAACCGTTGATTTCAATCTGCTTTTCTGTTTAGTGGCCAGAAATGAGGAAAGATACAGATGGGATTATTGAGGATGTGACATCTGTGCCTGCAATCAGACATTCAGAGCCTTGTCCTCTGGTCAGTTAAGATCTCGGCCAAGTACAAGAGACCATGGACACATAACCAAAGATTTTAGTGTTGAGTTGCCCAAATCCAGGGGACAGGATACCATTTGGATTCTTGTAGACAGGTTCAGTAAAATGTCTCCTTCACCCTCTGCTGATGCTGGTGGCTCTTTCTTCTACACATGGTGATACTCCGAGGTATGAGAGAGGCGTAGGAAATAAGGGCCCAGACGTACTAATGTGTCCACACCTGGGATCCATCTCAAGAGTGGCGCAAATTTGTATAACTTGGTACAACTACGGTATTTCCGGGTTTTTTCAGATTTGCTTAGAAAGTGGGTAAGGCTTAGAGGGAAAGCGGCGTTGCTTTGTGGAAAATGGGTTTGGCCTGAGATGCGTCATTTTTCTACAAAAATGAGCCACAATTCTGACATAAAATTCAGCGTTTTAGACAAACAATAGTCACAGAGTCAGAGAAAAGTGTCCGTCCCTGCAGCAGATCTATCAACCGGCCTGAGCCCCTGTGAGACATCTGAGAGAAGACTAAAAGCCGAATATTACATCTTATATATTATAGGGAACTCCTCCTGTTCACACTCCAGTATACAATATAATGTCTGCCCAGAACTGCCCCTCCCTCACTGGTCACATGGACGTGATGTCATCACAGGCCCTTCAACACTACTTGTCTCTGCTGCTGGGCTCCGCCCCCTGCACTGATCACATGACGGTGACATCATCCCAGGTCCTTCAGCTCTTGCAGCGCAGCAGATACAGAGCAGGTCCTGGTCAGTAGTCACTGCTGTGGTGTCTGGAGCCTCTTCTTCTCTCTGGTATCAGCCATTTCTCCAGAATCCCCCTTTATCCCCGGTGCTGGGGGCTCTGAGAAGCAGGGTCTCTCCAGGAGCAGTAAGTGCGGTTCTGGATCTCACTAATGCTCTTGTCCCTGGAGGATTTCCAGCCTCTCCTCTCCTCATAAAGGCGCCTGCAGTACTAGAAGCCTCCAGCTCCTCCAGTTCTCTTCTCCTGAATGACCACCAAGGATGGACAGGAAGGAGATCAGCAGAAGAATATTAGACCTCACCTTGGAGATCATCTCCCTGCTGAGCGGAGAGGTAAACTTTTCTAGATTTCTCTCCTCTTTATTGTATTCTGTAACAAGTCAGACATCGGGAAGGAGAATCCATCATAGGAAGTGATAGGAAGAGTCCAGGGTCCTGGAGAACGGCCTCCAGACCTTCCAAGTGATGGAGAACCTGAAGATCAGCCACCAGTATGGTCAGTGATGGATCATGGAGACCAATAGTCATGTTGTAGGAGCCATGAGAAGGTAAGTAGGCACGTTGTACCCAGGAGGAGAGGAAGCAGAGGAGGAGATGGCCGGAGTGTGGTCTGGAGGGAGGATTTCTACCACTAGTCTGACTTTCAGAAGGGTATTCAGCACGGCAGGTGGCATCGTCACACCAAAGCAGACAAAATTACTAAATTAATCAGGCATGGATCTGTGATGATTTTTACACACCTCCAGCTGATAACAATGAATAGATCTGCCATTGACGATTGGCTATTTATTGCCAGTGCAGCTCTCTGCCTGTCCATCATGCTCCATACTTTATTGCCACTGCAGCTACCCCTGCAAAGCCACACATCTCCTGTCCATCAAGTGCCATACCGTACAGCTGTGGCTACTACTGCCCCCACTACTACCCCTGCACAGCCACATACAGTGGGATGCGAAAGTTTGGGCAACCTTGTTCATCGTCATGATTTTCCTGTATAAATCGTTGTTTGTTACGATGAAAAATGTCAGTTACATCTATCATATAGGAGACGCACACAGTGATATCTGAGAAGTGAAATGAAGTTTATTGGATTTACAGAAAGTGCTATAATTGTATAACACAATCAGGCCGGTGCAGACATGTGGTCTCTGTTGTTGTCATTTTATTGATTCCAAAACCTTTAGAACTAATTATTGGAACACAAATTGGCTTGGTAAGCTCAGTGACCCCTGACCTACATACACAGGTGAATCCAATTCTGAGAAAGAGTATATAAGGCCTCTTTCACACTTGCGTTGTCCGGATCCGGCGTGTACTCCACTTGCCGGAATTACACGCCGGATCCGGAAAAACGCAAGTGAACTGAAAGCATTTGAAGACGGATCCGTCTTCAAAATGCGTTCAGTGTTACTATGGCAGCCAGGACGCTATTAAAGTCCTGGTTGCCATAGTAGTAGTGGGGAGCGGGGGAGCGGTATACTTACAGTCCGCGCGGCTCCCGGGGCGCTCCAGAATGACGTCAGAGCGCCCCATGCGCATGGCTGATGTGCCATGCGATCACGTGATCCATGCGCTTGGGGCGCCCTGACGTCACTCTGGAGCGCCCCGGGAGCTGCACGGACGGTAAGTATGCTGCTTCCCCGCTACACTTTACCATGCTGCCAGGACTTTAGCGTCCCGGCAGCCATGGTAACCACTCTAAAAAAGCTAAACATCGGATCCGGCAATGCGCCGAAACGACGTTTAGCTTAAGGCCGGATCCGGATCAATGCCTTTCAATGGGCATTCATTCCGGATCCGGCCTTGCGGCAAGTCTTCAGGATTATTGGCCGGAGCAAAAAGCGCAGCATGCTGCAGTATTTTCTCCGGCCAAAAAACGTTCCGTTCCGGAGCTGAAGACATCCTGATGCATCCTGAACGGATTTCACTCCATTCAGAACGCATTAGGATAAAACTGATCAGGATTCTTCCGGCATAGAGCCCCGACGACGGAACTCTATGCCGGAAGAAAAGAACGCAGGTGTGAAAGAGCCCTAAGGGGGTCAATTGTAAGTTTCCCTCCTCTTTTAATTTTCTCTGAAGAGTAGCAACATGGGGGTCTCAAAACAACTCTCAAAGGACCTGAAGACACAGATTGTCCACCATCATGGTTTAGGGGAAGGATACAGAGATTTCCGCCGTCTGTTTCCACAGTTAGGAACATATTGAGGAAATGGAAGACCACAGGCTCAGTTCAAGTTAAGGCTCGAAGTGGCAGACCAAGAAAAATCTCGGATAGACAGAAGTGACGAATGGTGAGAACAGTCAGTCAACCCACAGACCAGCACCAAAGACCTACAACATCATCTTGCTGCAGATGGAGTCACTGTGCATCGTTCAACCATTCGGCGCACTTTAGACAAGGAGATGCTGTATGCGAGAGGGATGCAGAGGAAGCCTTTTCTCTCTTGAGGAGGGCTAAAGCACATTTGGACAAGCCAGCTTCATTTTGGAATAAGGTGCTGTGGACTGATGAAACTAAAATTGAGTTATTTGGCCATAACAAGGGGTGTTATGGATGGAGGAAAAAGAACACAGCATTCCAAGAAAAACACCTGCTACGTACAGTAAAATATGGTGGTGGTTCCATCATGCTGTGGGGCTGTGTGGCCAGTGCAGGGACTGGGAATCTTGTCAAAGTTGAGGGACGCATGGATTCCACTCAGTGTCAGCAGATTCTGGAGACCAATGTCCAGGAATCAGTGACAAAGCTGAAGCTGCGCCGGGGCTGGATCTTTCAACAAGACAACGACCCTAAACACTGCTCAAAATCCACTAAGGCATTTATGCAGAGGAACAAGTACAACGTTCTGGAATGGCCATCTCAGTCCCCAGACCTGAATATAATGGAAAATCTGTGGTGTGACTTAAAGAGCTGTCCATGCTCGGAAGCCATCAAACCTGAAAGAACTAAAAGATGTTTTGTAAAGAGGAATGGTCCAAAATACCTCCAACCAGAATCCAGACTCTCATTGGAACCTACAGGAAGCGTTTAGAGGCTGTAATTTCTGCAAAAGGAGGATCTACTAAATATTGATTTCATTTCTTTTTTGTGGTGCCCAAATTTATGCACCTGCCTAATTTAGTTTAAACATATATTGCACACTTTCTGTAAATCCAATAAACTTCATTTCACTTCTCAGATATCACTGTGTGTGTCTCCTATATGATATATTTAACTGGCATTTTTTATCGTTAACAACCAACGATTTATACAGGAAAATCCTGACGATTAACAAGGTTGCCCAAACTTTCACATCCCACTCTATCTCCTGTCCGTCAAGTTCTATACTGTGCTGTGGCTACTACAACTATACCTACACAGCCGCACATATACTGTAGGTCAGTTTCCATGCAGCTACTACTGCCACTATTACTACCCCTGCACAGCCATACATCTTCTGCCCATCAGATGCCCTACTGTACAGCTGTGGATACTACTGCCACCACTACTACCCCTGCACAGCCACACATCTTCTGCCCATCAGGTTCCATACTGTACAGCTGTGGATACTACTGCCACTACATCTATCCCTACACAGCTGCACATCTACTCTACGTCAGGTGCCATACTGTACAGCTGTGGATACTACTGCCACTACATCTATCCCTACACAGCCGCACATCTACTCTACGTCAGGTGCCATACTGTACAGCTGTGGATACTACTGCCACTACATCTATCCCTACACAGCCGCACATCTCCTGTACGTCAGGTGCCATACTGTACAGCTCTGGCTACTACTGCCACTACATCTATCCCTACACAGCCGCACATCTCCTGTACGTCAGGTGCCATACTGTACAGCTGTGGATACTACTGCCACTACATCTATCCCTACACAGCCGCACATCTCCTGTACGTCAGGTGCCATACTGTACAGCTGTGGATACTACTGCCACTACATCTATTCCTACACAGCCGCACATCTCCTGTACGTCAGGTGCCATACTGTACAGCTGTGGATACTACTGCCACTACATCTATCCCTACACAGCCGCACATCTACTGTACGTCAGGTGCCATACTGTACAGCTGTGGATACTACTGCCACTACATCTATCCCTACACAGCCGCACATTTACTCTACGTCAGGTGCCATACTGTACAGCTGTGGATACTACTGCCACTACATCTATCCCTACACAGCCGCACATCTCCTGTACGTCAGGTGCCATACTGTACAGCTGTGGATACTACTGCCACTACATCTATCCCTACACAGCCGCACATCTACTCTACGTCAGGTGCCATACTGTACAGCTGTGGATACTACTGCCACTACATCTATTCCTACACAGCCGCACATCTCCTGTACGTCAGGTGCCATACTGTACAGCTGTGGATACTACTGCCACTACATCTATCCCTACACAGCCGCACATCTCCTGTACGTCAGGTGCCATACTGTACAGCTGTGGATACTACTGCCACTACATCTATCCCTACACAGCCGCACATCTACTCTACGTCAGGTGCCATACTGTACAGCTGTGGATACTACTGCCACTACATCTATCCCTACACAGCCGCACATCTCCTGTACGTCAGGTGCCATACTGTACTGCTGTGGATACTACTGCCACTACATCTATCCCTACACAGCCGCACATCTACTCTACGTCAGGTGCCATACTGTACAGCTGTGGATACTACTGCCACTACATCTATCCCTACACAGCCGCACATCTACTCTACGTCAGGTGCCATACTGTACAGCTGTGGATACTACTGCCACTACATCTATCCCTACACAGCCGCACATCTACTCTACGTCAGGTGCCATACTGTACAGCTGTGGATACTACTGCCACTACATCTATCCCTACACAGCCGCACATCTCCTGTACGTCAGGTGCCATACTGTACAGCTGTGGATACTACTGCCACTACATCTATCCCTACACAGCCGCACATCTACTCTACGTCAGGTGCCATACTGTACAGCTGTGGATACTACTGCCACTACATCTATCCCTACACAGCCGCACATCTCCTGTACGTCAGGTGCCATACTGTACAGCTGTGGATACTACTGCCACTACATCTATCCCTACACAGCCGCACATCTCCTGTACGTCAGGTGCCATACTGTACAGCTGTGGATACTACTGCCACTACATCTATCCCTACACAGCCGCACATCTACTCTACGTCAGGTGCCATACTGTACTGCTGTGGATACTACTGCCACTACATCTATCCCTACACAGCCGCACATCTCCTGTACGTCAGGTGCCATACTGTACAGCTGTGGATACTACTGCCACTACATCTATCCCTACACAGCCGCACATCTCCTGTACGTCAGGTGCCATACTGTACAGCTGTGGATACTACTGCCACTACATCTATCCCTACACAGCCGCACATCTCCTGTACGTCAGGTGCCATACTGTACAGCTGTGGATACTACTGCCACTACATCTATCCCTACACAGCCGCACATCTCCTGTACGTCAGGTGCCATACTGTACAGCTGTGGATACTACTGCCACTACATCTATCCCTACACAGCCGCACATCTCCTGTACGTCAGGTGCCATACTGTACAGCTCTGGCTACTACTGCCACTACATCTATCCCTACACAGCCGCACATCTACTCTACGTCAGGTGCCATACTGTACAGCTGTGGATACTACTGCCACTACATCTATCCCTACACAGCCGCACATCTCCTGTACGTCAGGTGCCATACTGTACAGCTGTGGATACTACTGCCACTACATCTATCCCTACACAGCCGCACATCTCCTGTACGTCAGGTGCCATACTGTACAGCTGTGGATACTACTGCCACTACATCTATCCCTACACAGCCGCACATCTCCTGTACGTCAGGTGCCATACTGTACAGCTGTGGATACTACTGCCACTACATCTATCCCTACACAGCCGCACATCTCCTGTACGTCAGGTGCCATACTGTACAGCTGTGGATACTACTGCCACTACATCTATCCCTACACAGCCGCACATCTCCTGTACGTCAGGTGCCATACTGTACAGCTCTGGCTACTACTGCCACTACATCTATCCCTACACAGCCGCACATCTACTCTACGTCAGGTGCCATACTGTACAGCTGTGGATACTACTGCCACTACATCTATCCCTACACAGCCGCACATCTCCTGTACGTCAGGTGCCATACTGTACAGCTGTGGATACTACTGCCACTACATCTATCCCTACACAGCCGCACATCTCCTGTACGTCAGGTGCCATACTGTACAGCTGTGGAGCCACTACATCTATCCCTACACAGCCGCACATCTCCTGTACGTCAGGTGCCATACTGTACAGCTGTGGATACTACTGCCACTACATCTATCCCTACACAGCCGCACATCTCCTGTACGTCAGGTGCCATACTGTACAGCTGTGGATACTACTGCCACTACATCTATCCCTACACAGCCGCACATCTCCTGTACGTCAGGTGCCATACTGTACTGCTGCTCCCAAAAAGGGATCATTTTTAGATCAAATGTTCAGAAAAAGCCGCTGCTTTTTCCGATACTACCGTGTGTGTACAAACACCGACAGGCCTGTGCACTAATAAGGAATCATTTTTGGAACATTTTTACATTTTAAAAAGCATAATACATCAGACCATTCATTGTGGTATTAAACAGGCTGCTTGCTAACCCCGGCAACTATGCATTTACCCATAGCTACAGTCATGTGAAAAAATTAGGACACCCTTTGAAAGCATGTGGTTTTTTGTAACATTTTTAATAAAAGGTTATTTCATCTCCGTTTCAACAATACAGAGAGATTAAAGTAATCCAACTAAACAAAGAAAACTGAAGAAAAGTCTTTTCAAGATCTTCTGTAAATGTAATTCTACAAAAATGCCTATTCTAACTGAGGAAAAAGATAGGACACCCTCACATGTATTCCCTCTTAAATTGGCTCAGATCTCACACAGGTATATCACACCAGGTGCACATAATTAGTAGATCGTTACTCTGCATGTTGAATGAGGCTTGCCCTATTTAAACCTCAGACATTTAGTTTGGTGTGCTCCTGACTGTTGAAGTGAGAGTGAGCACCATGGTGAGAGCAAAAGAGCTGTCAGAGGACTTCAGAAAAAAGATTGTAGCAGCCTATGAGTCTGGGAAGGGATTTAAAAAGATCTCAAAAGATTTTGAAATCAGCCATTCCACTGTCCGGAAGATAGTCTACAAGTGGAGGGCTTTCAAAACAACTGCCAACATGCCCAGGACTGGTCGCCCCAGCAAGTTCACCCCAAGAGCAGACCGCAAGATGCTAAAAGAGGTCTCCAAAAACCCTAAAGTGTCATCTCGAGAACTACAGCAGGCTCTGGCTACTGTTGATGTAGAAGTACATGCCTCTACAATCAGAAAGAGACTGTACAAGTTTAACTTGCATGGGAGGTGTGCAAGGAGGAAACCTTTGCTTTCCAAGAGAAACATCGAGGCCAGACTGAGATTTGCCAGAGATAAAGTTGACAAAGACCAGGACTTCTGGAATAATGTTCTTTGGACAGATGAGTCCAAAATTGAATTATTTGGACACAACAGCAGAGGACATGTTTGGCGTAAACCAAACACAGCATTCCAAGAAAAGAACCTCATACCAACTGTGAAGCATGGAGGTGGAAGTGTCATGGTTTGGGGCTGCTTTGCTGCAGCAGGACCTGGTCAGCTCACCATCATAGAATCCACGATGAATTCTACTGTGTATCAGAAGGTGCTTGAAGAACATGTGAGACCATCAGTTAGAAAATTAAAGCTGAAGCGGAACTGGACCATGCAACATGACAATGACCCAAAACATACTAGTAAATCAACCAAAGATTGGCTGAAAAAGAAGAAATGGAGAGTCCTGGAATGGCCAAGTCAAAGTCCAGATTTGAATCCCATTGAGATGCTGTGGGGTGACTTGAAAAGGGCTGTACGTGCAAGAAACCCCTCAAACATCTCACAGCTGAAAAAGTTCTGCATTGAGGAGTGGGGTAAAATTTCCTCAGACCGATGTCGAAGACTGGTAGATGGCTACAAGAACCGTCTCACTGCAGTTATTTCAGCCAAAGGAGGTAACACTCGCTATTAGGGGCAAGGGTGTCCTATCTTTTTCCTCAGTTAGAATAGGCATTTTTGTAGAATGACATTTACAGAAGATCTTGAAAAGACTTTTCTTCAGTTTTCTTTGTTTAGTCGGATTACTTTAATCTCTCTGTATTGTTGAAACGGAGATGAAATAACCTTTTATTAAAAATGTTACAAAAAACCACATGCTTTCAAAGGGTGTCCTAATTTTTTCACATGACTGTATATATGTCTCTCCGACATTACTAATGCGGTCTTTGCACTAAATACCTTAAAATTGGTTGGATTCAGTCCTAGGAGACCTCAGAGCGTTGTGTGTGAGTTTGTAAACTGAAACGCGTTGACTGTACGCCACTATTTACACCACTGGAGTCTATTTTTAATGTTGAGCAAAAGAGGATTCAAGGTTTTAACCTCTTGAGTGCTGGACTACATTTACTATGTATGACTATGCTTACTATGCTAATTGGACCTTAATTAAATTTCAAAAGATTCACTCATCTTGGAGATGGGGCCATGATCCAGGGAGGGATTCTGATTGTAGATCTGGAGTCAGGAAGGAATTTCTTTCCCTAAGTGTCTCTCTCCATCCACAGGATTACACCATAGTGAAGAAGACATCGGGGGGGACTCCCATCATCCATGAGTCAGGAGACTGGAGCAGGATCCCCATCACAGAGCCTCCCCCCCTGATACATGAGCAGAAGATCCTAGAACTCACCCACAAGATGATGGAGCTGCTGACTGGAGAGGTGACACTGCTGGGAATGCTGGGAAATTCTCCAGTAACAGCACTGGAGGGGTCTGGGTGATGACGGTGTCATTGTGTTGTCAGGTTTCTATAGGTTGTCAGGATGTGGCTGCCTCTGTCTTCATGGAGGAGTGGGAGTACATAGAAGGACATGAGGATCTGTACGAGGACGCCATGATGAAGGCTCCCCGGCCTCTGACATCACCAGGTAAGAAGAGATCTACCCGATTATAGAGGTGTCAGGATCACATAGATTCACCCACCATCTTATCATCACATATATGTAATATATTCAGTCTGTGTGTTATCTCCTCTAGATTCTCATTCCAAGAGGAGAACTCCCCCCAAGAGATGTCCCCGTCCTCTGTATTCCCAGAACTGTCCAGAGGAGAAGCTGCCAGAGAACTATCAGGTAGATGGAGCTGAAGTCTCACCAGATTCTGACCAGAAAGTGATTGAACCAAAGATCATTTTGAATTTTTCTTCTTTAGGATGAAAATCTGATTGATATTAAGGTTGAGGTTAAAGAAGAAGCAAAAGAGGAGACGGATTTATGGGGCGATCAGCAGTGTAAGGAGGGGGTCACCTGGATGCTACTCCCATCATCTCATCATCACATGTAATAATCTCTCCTGTCCCTGTGTGTTTTCTACAGATGGACTCTTAGAAAGAAACCCCCCCGAGAGATGTCTCCGTCCTCTGTATTCCCAGGACTGTCCAGAGGAGAAGCTCCCAGAGAACCATCAGGTAGATGGAGCTGAAGTCTCCCCAGAATCTGACCAAAAATGGATTGAACCAAAGATCATTTTACATTTCTCTTCTTTAGGATGAAAATCCGATGTATATTAAGGTTGTGGTTAAAGATGAACCAGAAGAGGAGACTGATTTATGGGGCGATCAGCAGAGTAAGGAGGGGTGCTGTCATTTGTCACCTGGATACTACTCTCCTCATCACATGTAATAATCTCTCCTGTCCCTGTGTGTTTCTTACAGATGGAATCATAGAAGGAAATCCCCCCGAGAGCTGTCCCCGTCCTCTGTATTCCCAGGACTGTCCAGAGGAGAAGCTCCCAGAGAACCATCAGGTAGATGGAGCTGAGCCCTATACACATCTATATAGGGGGGTCCTGCAGTCATAGAGGGGTCATAGATGGTGGGGGTCTCTTATGTGGATCTGTTAGATTTCCCACCTGTCTGCTGTATTGTCCTGAATTGTTACAGATGACAAATCAGGGGGAAGATCTGACTGATATTAAAGTGGAGGATGAAGAAGAGCGGATGATGGACGATCCCCCGTGTAAGAGTGAGGTGGAGGAGGACATTCCAGTCCATGTGACCACAGGTATGGAATCATGAATGGAGGAAGGGAATTGGGAGGTTTCTTCAGGTGAGACTCCACCTTACAGCTGCAGTAAAGTAGCACTCCGGGCAGTGACCCCTGTGTTATGTGCAGGAGCGGAGGGAGCTGTGACTGCACATAGACATCTTCTCCAGGATCTTCTCTCCATCCTCTCATGCTCCAGGCTGGACACTCGGCTTAGCATCAGGCTTTTTTTCTGATAGTGTATATAGAAAACACTGGATCCAGCATTCCCAATAGGTGATATCACAGCTTATCTGCTCCCTCCTGACCTCTACACAGGTCACAGAGCAGGTCAAGAAAGCTCTCAAGTCATCGGGGCAGATTTATCATTAACATACGCCACTTTTGTGATGTGAAAATCACAAACTGCATGTTTGCGACTTTTTCAGCAGCGCTTGCACAATGTTTTTGGTGTGCAAGTGCAGTTTCTCTGCCAGCCTTGCCAGTTTCCCGAAAAGGAAAAGTAGCGTAGATTTCAGTTCAGGCGCACAGACTACCATATAAATCTGTCCCATAAGTTCCGACCACTTTGTCTATGGTCCATGGCGGCTGCTGTAAAGCGTATCTATCAATGCTGTTAACAGCTCAGATAAGATGGCCGCCCCCATAGTAGTGTTCAGGAAATAGAATAAAAGCGGATTAGAGAAAAGGATATAAGCCTGGCTTTAACTGTTCCGGTGCAGGAAGTCAGCGCCGGAACTACACTGCTCAGTCTGTGGACGAAGCCGGTTACTGCAGTGCTGCCTCCATTCATCTCAATAGTAGCAGCACTACAGGAACCAGCTGTGTCCAACGCACAATGGATGGAGCTGTGTAGTTCCAGATGTACAGCTGATCGAACCACTGCTGATCAGACAGTGATGGCCTATCTTGATATATAATAATGTCCTTAATTCCGCTGCTGGTATCCAGGTGAGGTGGGTCCAATTTACAGTCTAAGCACAAATAACATCAAAGGAAACCGCGCTGCTCTATATTTTCAAAGGAAGCCGGATCACAGTCAGTCTCCGGGCAGAAACCGATGCAGTCAATCATCAGTCGACAGGTATCGCTCGTCCTTTGGTTTATACCGTCCTATATGTCACCAAAAGGCGAGCACCAATAGTGAAGCACCGCAAAGTGAGATCCAATAAATAACATTTATTTTACTCACAAAGGTAAAGCTATCAACAGGGTATCAAAATACAAAAAGGGTTCCTCGTATCACGCCCGACCTAGGTTTCGCTTCATCAGGGGCCTATGTGCACTCTCATCGTGGCCTTCGTTCTAGACCCCTTTGGGTCAACATGAAGATCTCCCTCTCAATCCACTTGCATCATGCTAAGGACTCCGATCATTAATACACATACATTGCTTTGTGCATTTACATCTTAAAGGGAACCTGTCATCGGAATTTTGTGTATAGAGCTGAGGACATGGGTTGCTAGATCTGTGCTAGCACATCCGCAATACCCAGTCCCCATAGCTCTGTGTGCTTTTATTGTGTATAAAACCCGATTTGATACATATGCAAATTAACCTGAGATGAGTCAAAGCTTGAAAATATGACTCTTCTCTGGTCACACAAGTAAGATATGACTCTTTTATGTTAATTTGCATATGTATCAAATGTTTTTTTCTACATAATAAAAGCACACAGAGCTATGGGGACTGGGTATTGCGGATGTGCTAGCGGCCACCTAGCAACCCATGTCCTCAGCTCTATACACAAAATCCCGGTGACAGGTTCCCTTTAAAACATCATATAGCTTACATATTCCTTCCAAAAATTTTAATAGTTAAAAACGACATTATTATAAAAATCTATCCGTTTTCTGTACACATATTCCACCTATACCCATCTTGTGCCGATCTGTACGTTTCATACTATTCTACCAGGTGAGCACACATACAGTCAGGTCCATAAATATTGGGACATCGACACAATTCTAACATTTTGGGCTCTATTCACCACCACAACGGATGTGAAATGACATGAACAAGATGTGCTTTACCTGCAGACTGTCAGCTTTACCTGCAGACTGTCAGCTTTACCTGCAGACTGTCAGCTCTACCTGCAGACTGTCAGCTTTACCTGCAGACTGTCAGCTTTACCTGCAGACTGTCAGCTCTACCTGCAGACTGTCAGCTTTACCTGCAGACTGTCAGCTCTACCTGCAGACCGTCAGCTTTACCTGCAGACTGTCGGCTTTACCTGCAGACTGTCAGCTTTACCTGCAGACTGTCAGCTCTACCTGCAGACTGTCAGCTTTACCTGCAGACTGTCAGCTCTACCTGCAGACCGTCAGCTTTACCTGCAGACTGTCGGCTTTACCTGCAGACTGTCAGCTTTACCTGCAGACTGTCGGCTTTACCTGCAGACTGTCAGCTCTACCTGCAGACTGTCAGCTTTACCTGCAGACTGTCAGCTTTACCTGCAGACTGTCAGCTCTACCTGCAGACCGTCAGCTTTACCTGCAGACTGTCAGCTCTACCTGCAGACCGTCAGCTCTACCTGCAGACCGTCAGCTCTACCTGCAGACCGTCAGCTTTACCTGCAGACTGTCAGCTTTACCTGCAGACTGTCGGCTTTACCTGCAGACTGTCAGCTTTACCCGCAGACTGTCAGCTTTACCTGCAGACTGTCGGCTTTACCTGCAGACTGTCAGCTCTACCTGCAGACTGTCAGCTTTACCTGCAGACTGTCAGCTCTACCTGCAGACTGTCGGCTTTACCTGCAGACTGTCGGCTCTACCTGCAGACTGTCGGCTTTACCTGCAGACTGTCGGCTTTACCTGCAGACTGTCGGCTCTACCTGCAGACCGTCAGCTTTACCTGCAGACTGTCAGCTCTACCTGCAGACCGTCAGCTCTACCTGCAGACCGTCAGCTCTACCTGCAGACTGTCGGCTCTACCTGCAGACTGTCGGCTCTACCTGCAGACTGTCGGCTCTACCTGCAGACTGTCGGCTTTACCTGCAGACTGTCGGCTTTACCTGCAGACTGTCGGCTTTACCTGCAGACTGTCGGCTTTACCTGCAGACTGTCGGCTTTACCTGCAGACTGTCGGCTTTACCTGCAGACTGTCGGCTCTACCTGCAGACTGTCGGCTTTACCTGCAGACTGTCGGCTTTACCTGCAGACTGTCGGCTCTACCTGCAGACTGTCGGCTCTACCTGCAGACTGTCAGCAGACTGTCAGCTTTACCTGCAGACTGTCGGCTTTACCTGCAGACTGTCAGCTCTACCTGCAGACTGTCAGCTTTACCTGCAGACTGTCAGCTCTACCTGCAGACTGTCGGCTCTACCTGCAGACTGTCGGCTCTACCTGCAGACTGTCGGCTTTACCTGCAGACTGTCGGCTTTACCTGCAGACTGTCGGCTTTACCTGCAGACTGTCGGCTCTACCTGCAGACTGTCGGCTTTACCTGCAGACTGTCAGCTTTACCTGCAGACTGTCGGCTCTACCTGCAGACTGTCGGCTTTACCTGCAGACTGTCGGCTTTACCTGCAGACTGTCGGCTCTACCTGCAGACTGTCGGCTTTACCTGCAGACTGTCGGCTTTACCTGCAGACTGTCGGCTTTACCTGCAGACTGTCGGCTTTACCTGCAGACTGTCGGCTTTACCTGCAGACTGTCGGCTTTACCTGCAGACTGTCGGCTTTACCTGCAGACTGTCGGCTTTACCTGCAGACTGTCGGCTTTACCTGCAGACTGTCGGCTTTACCTGCAGACTGTCGGCTTTACCTGCAGACTGTCGGCTTTACCTGCAGACTGTCGGCTCTACCTGCAGACTGTCCGCTGTAATCTAAGGGGATTTACATCCAGATCAGGTGAACGGTGCAGGAATTACAGCAGTTGCATCTGTGCCTCCCACTTGTTAACGGACCAAAAGTAATGGGACATAATAATCATCATAAATCAAACTTTCACTTTTTAATACTTGGTTGCAAATCCTTTGCAGTCAATTACAGCCTGAAGTCTGGAACGCATAGACATCACCAGACGCTGGTCTCATCCCTGGTGACGCTCTGCCCGGCCTCTACTGCAACTGTCTTCAGTTCCTGCTTGTTCTTGGGGCATTTTCCCTTCAGTTTTGTCTTCAGCAAGTGAAATGCTCAATCGGATTCAGGTCCGATGATTGACTCGGCCATTGCAGAACATTCCACTTCTTTCCCTTAAAAAAAACTCTTTGGTTGCTTTTGCAGTTTGCTTTGGGTCATTGTCCATCTGCACTGTGAAGCACCATCCAATGAGTTGTGAAGCATTTGGCTGAATATGAGCAGATAATATTGCCCGAAACCCTTCAGAATTCATCCTGCTGCTTTTGTCAGCAGTCACATAATCAATAAATACAACAGAAGCAGTTCCATTGGCAGCCATACATGCCCACGCCATGACACTACCACCACCATGCTTCACTGATGAGGTGGTATGCTTAGGCTCATGAGCAGCTCCTTTCCTTCTCCATACTCTTCTCTTCCCATCACTCTGGTACAAGTTGATCTTGTTCTCATCTGTCCATAGGATGTTGTTCCAGAACTGTGACGGCTTTTTTAGATGTTGTTTGGCAAACTCTAATTTGGCCTTCCTGTTTTTGAGGCTCACCAATGGTTTACATCTTGTGGTGAACCCTCTGTATTCACTCTGGAGAAGTCTTCTCCTGATTGTTGACTTTGACACACATACACCTACCTCCTGGAGAGTATTCTTGATCCGGCCAACTGTTGTGAAGGGCGTTTTCTTCACCAGGGAAAGAATTCTTCGGTCATCCACCACAGTTGTTTTCCGTGGTCTTCCGGGTCATTTGGTGTTGCTGAGCTCACCGGTGCGTTTCTTCTTTATAAGAATGTTCCAAACAGTTGTTTTCACCACACCTAATGTTTTTGCTGTCTCTCTGATGGGTTTGTTGTGTTTGTTCAGCCTAATGATGGCTTCACTAATAGTGACAGCTCTTTGGATCTCATCTTGAGAGTTGACAGCAACAGATTCCAAATGCAAATAGCACACTTGAAATGAACTCTGGACCTTTTATCTGCTCATTGTAATTGGGATAATGAGGGAATAACACACACCGGCCATGGAACAGCTGAGACGCCAATTGTCCCATTACTTTTGGTCCCTTCACAAGTGGGAGGCACAGATGCAAACTGTTCCTGCACCGTTCACCTGATTTGGATGTAAATACCGTCAAATTACAGCTGACAGTCTGCAGGTAAAGCACATCTTGTTTGTTTAATTTCAAATCCATTGTGGTGGTGTATAGAGCCAAAAATTTTAGAATTGTGTCGATGTCCCAATATTTATGGACCTGACTATCTCCCCCACCCAGTACCTTCTGTTAGCTCGCCCTGCCACTAGCTCCGGTTGTTTTCCATACTTAATTAAATCACGTGATCAGATGCAGCCAATGAAAAGTTCATCTGATTTCCCATTCTTACTTTTTGATGATCACATGACTTCTCCTATTCCATTCACATTTTTCAACCACGTGATACCAATTGACCAGTAGGGGAATTACCGCTTCATTCCCATTGACTACACCTCTCCACAGCACCCACACAACACAGCACCAGCATCACTTCTAATTCCCCGGCCATTTCCTTCATATAGTTCACACTTTAAATATATCAAAACCAAACAGAATAAAAATCATCTCATCGCCCACTACCAAAGCTTAAATTAAGCACGGCTTTAGGTCGAGCGCAATATTTGGTCCATGCGGCTGCAGGGTGCCCAGTTTGTAAATCCATTCCACTTCACTTTTATTGATTTAAACTACTGGGTCCCCTCCCCGCCATTTATAATTGCCTCATTCGACTCCCATAAATAAAAGTCCACTGGGATCTTTATTATGCATCTTTTTAAAATTTGACGGAACGCTATGAGTCTCAATTCCCTTCTTGATATTCCAAATATGTTCCTGGACCCAAGTCTTCAATTTTCTCATAGTCCAACCAACATACTGGAGACCACAAGGGCACTCCAGTACGTAAATGACCACGAGTGTTCACGTGTAATCTCCCCTTCAATTTTGAATCTTGTCTCTTATTCTCTCTTGCGGTTTTTGCAATCCTGAGCACAATCCTGAGCTACTGAGCATGCAGAAACCGAAAGTGCGCACTTTCAGTTGTGCTTCGGCTCCCCTGTGTGACAATCGGAGGAGCCGGAGCGTGTATGCAGCAGCCCCTGTCTTTATGAATGACAGGAGGCTGCTGCATAGTATTTCCTATGGAGCCTTTGCCTGTAATAGGGCTCCATAGGAAAGTAGTGAAATCATCATAGACTCCAATGCAGGTGCATTGGAGTCTATGATAATAGCAATCAGATGACAAAAGTAAAAAAATAAAATAAAATTCTAATCGCCCCCTTTTTTCCCCCCAAAAAAATAAAAATAAATACACATCATGGGTGTCGCAATGTGCAAAAACGCCCATAGTATAAAAATATAAAGATATATTCCCCATACGGCCAACAGTGAAACTGAAAAATGCGTCCAATGGACGATTCGTCGTTTTTGGTCGCTTCATTTTCTACAGCAAGGGTTCCATGAGATCATGGAATCTAATACAGTACATGGGTCTCATCCGATGCTTTAGGGACGCTAGCTATCTAATACTGGGGTGACACCTCTGGAACTGGACACATTTAGAGTCCCAGCTTGATCACTGTTACCACATTAGTGGTGAGGTTTTGTTACTGTGGATCAGCTCTGGCTCACTGGATGTAGTACAAACAGCCAGCTGACTGTCCACCTAAACTGTGGTGGTTGGAGAATTTTCCGCTCCCCCCCCATTTTATACACTCCAGAGCCTTTTAGATTCATTTCTAGCAAGGGACTAATAGATTTTAACCAGCATTATAAATAAAGTTTTGTTGTTTTTGCTTTTTAAACCGTCGATTCCTTTCAGTGAGTTAGTCTATATCTGAGACAGTAAATATATGTACCGCGTTTTTTTTGTGACCACCATCTTTGCAGTTTGGTATTAAAAAAAAAAAAAACACAATGTATTTTTTTTTTTTTATCCTAACAGAAAATCTCAGTAAGAATTCTGAAGGAAACTTCATGTTATCACTAGATCATATAGTAGAAGATGAAGATATCAAGCAGCGCTCTTCAGGAGAAAACCTCATTACCCGTAATAACCATCCAGGTCTTCACAGTACAAATCTATTATATAATGTTCCTAATCATGAGGAACTTTCTTCTGACCAATCACAGATTGTTACCACAAATCCAGATCCATCATATAATCCTCCTAATCATGAGGAGCCTTCTCCTGACCAATCACACATTGTTAAAAAAAAGCCAAGGAGGAAAGTCATAAATCATGATCTTAGAGGAGCAATAGTTGCTGCCCATCAATCTGGGAAGGGTTATAAGGCCATTTCAAAACAATTTGAAGTCCATCATTCTACAGTGAGAAAAATTATTCACAAGTGGAAAGCATTCAAGACAGTTGACAATCTTCCCAGGAGTGGACGTCCCAGCAAATTCACCCCAATGTCAGACTATGCAATGCTCAGAGAAATTGCAAAAAACCCAAGAGCTACATCTAAGACTCTCCAGGCCTCAGTCAGCATGTTAAATGGTCACATTCATGACAGTACAATTAGAAAAAGACTGAACAAGTATGGCTTCTTTTGGAAAGGCTGCCAGGAGAAAGACTCTTCTCTCTAAAATGAACATGCAAACTTGAACCATGCTGCCATCTTAACCATAAGACTTCTGGAACAACCTCCTTTGGACAGCCAAGATTAAGGTAGTGATGTTTGCCCCCCCCCCCCCCCTCCCCTTAGCAACTGTGAAGCTAAGAAATGTTAATCATGAATAAAGTTTATGTTCTGTCAATCTAAGGACCTTATTTATTAAAATCGGTGATAAGCAGGGTGTTCTATTGGTGATAGATAATCAGTTCTCACTTCTCCTGTGTTCGGTCCTTATACTATAAACAGTGATAAGCAGGATGTTCTAGTGATGATAATCAGTCCTCACCTCTCCTGTGTTCTCTCCTGTCCTTATACTATATACAGTGATAAGCAGGGTGTTCTAGTGATGATATGCAGTTCTCACCTCTCCTGTGTTCTCTCCTGTCCTTATACTATAAACAGTAATAAACAGTGTGTTCTAGTCATGATAATCAGTTCTCACCTGTCCTGTGTTCTCTCCTGTCCTTATACTATAAACAGTAATAAACAGTGTGTTCTAGTCATGATAATCAGTTCTCACCTGTCCTGTGTTCTCTCCTGTCCTTATACTATATACAGTGATAAGCAGGGTGTTCTAGTGATGATAGATAATCAGTTCTCACCTCTCGTCTCCTTATACTATACACAGTGATAAGCAGGGTGTTCTAGTGATGATAATCAGTTCTCACCTCTCCTGTGTTCTCTCCTGTCCTTATACTATATACAGTGATAAGCAGGGTTTTCTAGTGATAATAGATAATCAGTTCTCACCTCTCCTCTCCTTATACTATACACAGTGATAAGCAGGGTGTTCTAGTGATGATAATCAGTTCTCACCTCTCCTGTCCTTATACTATATACAGTGATAAGCAGGGTGTTCTAGTGATGATAATCAGTCCTCACCTCTCCTGTGTTCTCTCCTGTAGTTATACTATACACAGTGATACGCTGGGTGTTCTAGTGATGATAATCAGTTTTCACCTCTCCTGTGCTCCCCCCTGTCCTTATACTATACACAGTGATAAGCAGGGTGTTCTAGTGATGATAGATAATCAGTCCTCACCTCTCCTGTGTTCTCTCCTTTCCTTATACTATATACAGTGATAAGCAGGGTGTTCTAGTGATAGATAATCCGTCCTCACCTCTCCTGTCCTTATACTATATACAGTGATAAGCAGGGTGTTCTAGTGATGATAATCAGTTCTCACCTCTCCTGTGTTCTCCTCTATCCTTATACTACACATAGTGATAAGCAGGGTGTTCTAGCGATGATAGATAACCAGTTCTCACCTCTCCTGTGTTCTCCCCTGTCCTTATACTATATACAGTGATAAGCAGGGTGTTCTAGTGATAGATAATCCGTCCTCACCTCTCCTGTCCTTATACTATATACAGTGATAAGCAGTGTGTTCTAGTGATAGATAATCAGTTCTCACCTCTCCTGTGTTCTCTCCTGTCCTTATACTATACACAGCGATAAGCAGGGTGTTCTAGTGATGATAGATAATCAGTTCTCACCTCTCCTGTGTTCTCTGCTGTCCTTATACTACACACAGTGATAAGCAGGGTGTTATAGTGATGATAATCAGTCCTCACCTCTCCTGTGTTCTCTGCTGTCCTTATACTATACACAGTGATAAGCAGGGTGTTCTAGCGATGATAGATAACCAGTTCTCACCTCTCCTGTGTTCTCCCCTGTCCTTATACTATATACAGTGATAAGCAGGGTGTTCTAGTGATAGATAATCCGTCCTCACCTCTCCTGTCCTTATACTATATACAGTGATAAGCAGTGTGTTCTAGTGATAGATAATCAGTTCTCACCTCTCCTGTGTTCTCTCCTGTCCTTATACTATACACAGCGATAAGCAGGGTGATCTAGTGATGATAGATAATCAGTTCTCACCTCTCCTGTGTTCTCTCCTGTCCTTATACTACACACAGTGATAAGCAGGGTGTTATAGTGATGATAATCAGTCCTCACCTCTCCTGTGTTCTCTGCTGTCCTTATACTATACACAGTGATAAGCAGGGTGTTCTAGCGATGATAGATAACCAGTTCTCACCTCTCCTGTGTTCTCCCCTGTCCTTATACTATATACAGTGATAAGCAGGGTGTTCTAGTGATAGATAATCCGTCCTCACCTCTCCTGTCCTTATACTATATACAGTGATAAGCAGGGTGTTCTAGTGATAGATAATCAGTTCTCACCTCTCCTGTGTTCTCTCCTGTCCTTATACTATACACAGCGATAAGCAGGGTGTTCTAGTGATGATAGATAATCAGTTCTCACCTCTCCTGTGTTCTCTGCTGTCCTTATACTACACACAGTGATAAGCAGGGTGTTCTAGCGATGATAGATAACCAGTCCTTACCTCTCCTGTCCTTATACTATAGGGTATATTTCCACTGGACTGGAGGTCGAGTGGAGAGGTGGACCGTAGGCGCAAAATCACAACCAGAGTTTTTTTACAAACCAATTCCGGTCCAGTGGAAATATACCCTACTCATTTACCCAGACGGCGGCTTGGCCCCCGCCAAAAGGGAACGCGGACGGAATCGTCAGCACTCTTATTCACTTCCATTTCAGTTGCACCGAACAATAGGTGCAACAACAACAGGTGAGCAGTACCACTCTTCCTGTTTCTTTGGAGGCCCGTCTTTTAACTTTATTACCCTATGAGCGCCTTTTTCTTTCCTTGGCCACATTTTACTGTCATTATACTATATACAGTGATAAGCAGGGTGTTCTAGTGGTGATAATGAGGCCTCACCTCTCCTCTGTTCTCTCCTGTCCCTTATACTATAAACAGTGACAAAAGTGCCTGCATCCTGCCTCTGCTATGAATATTATCACCTGCTGCTCGCTGCTCTGGCCCTGCGTGCTTGCTCCAGTCTGTCTATCTTCTGGTCCGCAGCTTGTTTGCTTCCTCTCTGGCTCAGGCATGGTCATCTGCTCAATGACTGTATTCAGCTGTGATGTGTCTCTTGTGGACACTAATCATTGGCTGCAGTGAAGCAGATGATCATAGACATGGTGGAAAGGAAGCAAACAGGCAGTGGACCGGAATACAGGACTGGAGCTGCAGATAGCAGCTAAGTACTGGCTTATTCCATAGCGGATGCTGCAAGGACCTGTGAAAAGTTACTAATTCCTGTTCTCGCCATATTGCAGAAAAGGACTAGATATGTTTATTGGCTGGGAAAGTTACAGGTAGGGCAAATTCCACCTTTCGTGCCCTTTCAGAGGAACAGCGGTTGGACTATGCTGAGGTTAAGGGGGCACTGTTAGCCTGTTATGCCATCACCTTCAATAACCTACTAGAAGGGACCCATGACACCTATTTGGAGTTTAGCAATAAGCTGTCCCATGTCCTGGACCAGTGGACCCGTGCCTCTGGGGCAGACTTTTGAGGATCACTGCCAGCTATTACTGAAGGAGCAGTTCTTGGAAAGGTGTCCAGTAGGAACTACGGAGTTAGTGGAGATCAAGAACCCCAAACAATGGAGGAGTCAGCCTGTTTGCAGATAGGTATGTTGAGAGTCAATCTGCAACCCAGAGAAGCTCTGCACAAATCACTACATCAGCCAAGATAAATGACCATACCTCTCAGGGGCCTTCACCCAACTTCTACAGACTACCCATAAACCAACTACAATGGCCTGCTGGCTCAAGCAACTGTTATAAATGTGGTTCCATAGGGCATCTGCAAGCAGCTTGCCCAGAGACAAGGAGGCGACCTCTGGTGCCCCCTATCACAAGCGCTCTAGTGGCACACTCCATTGCTTTAGACAGTCAAGAAGGGATGGGAAGCTGGTTGCTGATATTTTCAGTACCAAAGAATGCCAGTGGGATGTCCAAAGGACTACAGACCATGGGAGACTCAGTATGTGGTGATGTAAATCCCCCGGTCTGACGCTGAAAAGAGGAGAAATCATGTAGCTCTGGTACAGGTGAACAGACGACTGGCTGAAGGCTTCATGGACTCCGGAGCCTTCATCACTCTGGTAGAACCCAATGTGATCACCGTGGATAAAAAAAAAAATCCCAGGACAGAAAGCCAAGATTGTGTTGGCTATAGGATAGCTACGTGAAGTGCCAGTCGCCCAAGTGTCTCTGGACTAGGGGAAAGACCCATTAACCACAGGGTAGGACTAATGGACAATCTACCTACTGACATACTGCTGGGAAATGATTGGGACATCTATTGCAGAATTACCAGGAGACAGGCAGCAGCAGGGTATGGCTAACAGGATGGTGTCCATTGGGGAGCCATTGATCCTGCAAAGACCCCCAATCCCATTATAGATGGCTGCAAAGCAAATGTGAACCTCAGCCCATGAACCTCCAAGCTGGTTTACCCATCAGCGTGAAGAAATTACACTTCATCCAGAGACTTACTGGGCTGACACCACTATATATCTACCCACCCACCCACCCACCCTCATGCAGCCACGTGGGCTCATTCCAACCCATATATTGACTATGATGCTACTCCAGGTCTACGCTCATTACACCACAGCTGCCTATGGACAGTATCCCTATGCAGCCTATGCACTGGCTACATGGACTATGGAAATACCAGTGCCGTCCAGCAGCCGTCACCACCACAAGAGACTCACAGCAATGCAAAGGGACTATTGTGAAAGGTGCTATAGACTAATCAAATAGCGTTCTCTCCTCCTGGATTTACAAGTGATACTGGATACTGGGATCTCCTGTATATCTGATGTGTGTGACCTGTCCCTCTGATGGGAATAAAGGACTTCACAGGTGACAACTTCTATTGCTCAGGGCCTATCTTCAGTGGTCACAAGCTGATTTCGGGACAGACAGTATGCCTGCCTTAATGGGAATGTCAGCACAATCATGGACTATTATGTGTCATTCCAAATGACTAGTACTGCAGATAAGGAGTCCAGACCAACATTTTTTCCCTAATGCTCCCATTACCCCACTGTCAGCGCTCAAAGCTGCACTGAAATACACAGTCCGCACGCCCTACTAACATAATGCAGAGGACGCGCGCACATACACGGCAGTCCGGACTGCTCTACTAACATAATGCAGAGGACGCGCGCACATACACGGCAGTCCGGACTGCTCTACTAACATAATGCAGAGGACACGCGCACATACACGGCAGTCCGGACTGCTCTGCTAACATAATGGAGAGGACTCGCGCACATACACGGCAGTCCGGACTGCTCTGCTAACATAATGCAGAGGACCCATGCACATACACGGCAGTCCTGACTGCTCTGCTAACATAATGCAGAGGACCCGCGCACATACACGGCAGTCCTGACTGCTCTACTAACATAATGGAGAGGACCCGCGCACATACACGGCAGTTCGGACTGCTCTGCTAACATAATGGAGAGGACCCGCGCACATACACGGCAGTCCTGACTGCTCTGCTAACATAATGCAGAGGACCCGCGCACATACACGGCAGTCCTGACTGCTCTGCTAACATAATGCAGAGGACCCGTGCACATACACGGCAGTCCTGACTGCTCTGCTAACATAATGCAGAGGACGCGCGCACATACACGGCAGTCCTGACTGCTCTGCTAACATAATGGAGAGGACCCGCGCACATACACGGCAGTCCTGACTGCTCTGCTAACATAATGCAGAGGACGCGCGCACATACACGGCAGTCCGGACTGCTCTGCTAACATAATGGAGAGGACCCGCGCACATACATGGCAGTCCGGACTGCTCTGCTAACATAATGGAGAGGACTCGCACACATACACGGCAGTCCTGACTGCTCTGCTAACATAATGGAGAGGACTCGCACACATACACGGCAGTTCGGACTGCTCTGCTAACATAATGGAGAGGACCCGCGCACATACACGGCAGTCCTGACTGCTCTGCTAACATAATGCAGAGGACCCGCGCACATACACGGCAGTCCTGACTGCTCTGCTAACATAATGCAGAGGACCCGTGCACATACACGGCAGTCCTGACTGCTCTGCTAACATAATGCAGAGGACGCGCGCACATACACGGCAGTCCTGACTGCTCTGCTAACATAATGGAGAGGACCCGCGCACATACACGGCAGTCCTGACTGCTCTGCTAACATAATGCAGAGGACGCGCGCACATACACGGCAGTCCGGACTGCTCTGCTAACATAATGGAGAGGACCCGCGCACATACATGGCAGTCCGGACTGCTCTGCTAACATAATGGAGAGGACTCGCACACATACACGGCAGTCCGGACTGCTCTGCTAACATAATGGAGAGGACTCGCACACATACACGGCAGTCCGGACTGCACTGCTAACATAATGGAGAGGACCCACGCACATACACGGCAGTATGGACTGCTCTACTAACATAATGCAGAGGACCCATGCACACATACACGGCAGTCCTGACTGCTCTGCTAACATAATGCAGAGGACCCGCGCACATACACGGCAGTCCGGACTGCACTGCTAACATAATGCAGAGGACCCGCACACATACACGGCAGTCCTGACTGCTCTGCTAACATAATGCAGAGGACCCGCGCACATACACGGCAGTCCTGACTGCTCTGCTAACATAATGCAGAGGACCCGCGCACATACATGGCAGTACGGACTGCTCTAACATAATGCAGAGGACCCGCGCACATACACGGCAGTACGGACTGCTCTACTAACATAATGCAGAGGACCCACGCACATACACGGCAGTCCTGACTGCTCTACTAACATAATGCAGAGGACCCGCGCACATACACGGCAGTCCTGACTGCTCTGCTAACATAATGCAGAGGACGCGCGCACATACACGGCAGTCCGGACTGCTCTGCTAACATAATGCAGAGGACCCGCGCACATACACGGCAGTCCTGACTGCTCTACTAACATAACGCAGAGGACCCGCGCACATACACGGCAGTCCGGACTGCTCTACTAACATAATGGAGAGGACCCGCGCACATACACGGCAGTCCGGACTGCTCTACTAACATAATGGAGAGGACCCGCGCACATACACGGCAGTACGGACTGCTCTACTAACATAATGGAGAGGACTCGCACACATACACGGCAGTCCGGACTGCTCTGCTAACATAATGCAGAGGACCCGCGCACATACACGGCAGTCCAGACTGCTCTGCTAACATAATGGAGAGGACGCGCGCACATACACGGCAGTCCTGACTGCTCTGCTAACATAATGCAGAGGACCCATGCACATACACGGCAGTCCTGACTGCTCTGCTAACATAATGCAGAGGACCCATGCACATACACGGCAGTCCTGACTGCTCTGCTAACATAATGCAGAGGACCCGTGCACATACACGGCAGTCCTGACTGCTCTGCTAACATAATGCAGAGGACCCGCGCACATACACGGCAGTCCTGACTGCTCTGCTAACATAATGCAGAGGACCCATGCACATACACGGCAGTCCTGACTGCTCTGCTAACATAGTGCAGAGGACGCGCGCACATACACGGCAGTCCTGACTGCTCTGCTAACATAATGCAGAGGACTCGCACACATACACGGCAGTCCGGACTGCTCTGCTAACATAATGCAGAGGACCCGCGCACATACACGGCAGTCCTGACTGCTCTGCTAACATAATGCAGAGGACTCGCACACATACACGGCAGTCCGGACTGCTCTGCTAACATAATGGAGAGGACTCGCGCACATACACGGCAGTCCGGACTGCTCTGCTAACATAATGGAGAGTACCCGCTCACATACACGGCAGTTCGGACTGCTCTACTAACATAATGCAGAGGACGCGCGCACATACACGGCAGTCCGGACTGCTCTACTAACATAATGCAGAGGACCCGCGCACATACACGGCAGTCCGGACTGCTCTGCTAACATAATGCAGAGGACCCGCGCACATACACGGCAGTCCTGACTGCTCTGCTAACATAATGCAGAGGACCCGCGCACATACATGGCAGTCCTGACTGCTCTGCTAACATAATGCAGAGGACCCGCGCACATACATGGCAGTTCTGACTGCTCTGCTAACATAATGGAGAGGACCCGCGCACATACACGGCAGTCCTGACTGCTCTGCTAACATAATGGAGAGGACCCGTGCACATACACGGCAGTACGGACTGCTCTGCTAACATAATGGAGAGGACCCGTGCACATACACGGCAGTACGGACTGCTCTGCTAACATAATGGAGAGGACTCGTACACATACATGGCAGTCCTGACTGCTCTACTAACATAATGCAGAGGACCCGCGCACATACACGGCAGTCCTGACTGCTCTGCTAACATAATGGAGAGGACTCGCACACATACACGGCAGTCCTGACTGCTCTGCTAACATAATGGAGAGGACTCGCACACATACACGGCAGTTCGGACTGCTCTGCTAACATAATGGAGAGGACCCGCGCACATACACGGCAGTCCTGACTGCTCTGCTAACATAATGCAGAGGACCCGCGCACATACACGGCAGTCCTGACTGCTCTGCTAACATAATGCAGAGGACCCGTGCACATACACGGCAGTCCTGACTGCTCTGCTAACATAATGCAGAGGACGCGCGCACATACACGGCAGTCCTGACTGCTCTGCTAACATAATGGAGAGGACCCGCGCACATACACGGCAGTCCTGACTGCTCTGCTAACATAATGCAGAGGACGCGCGCACATACACGGCAGTCCGGACTGCTCTGCTAACATAATGGAGAGGACCCGCGCACATACATGGCAGTCCGGACTGCTCTGCTAACATAATGGAGAGGACTCGCACACATACACGGCAGTCCGGACTGCTCTGCTAACATAATGGAGAGGACTCGCACACATACACGGCAGTCCGGACTGCACTGCTAACATAATGGAGAGGACCCACGCACATACACGGCAGTATGGACTGCTCTACTAACATAATGCAGAGGACCCATGCACACATACACGGCAGTCCTGACTGCTCTGCTAACATAATGCAGAGGACCCGCGCACATACACGGCAGTCCGGACTGCACTGCTAACATAATGCAGAGGACCCGCACACATACACGGCAGTCCTGACTGCTCTGCTAACATAATGCAGAGGACCCGCGCACATACACGGCAGTCCTGACTGCTCTGCTAACATAATGCAGAGGACCCGCGCACATACATGGCAGTACGGACTGCTCTAACATAATGCAGAGGACCCGCGCACATACACGGCAGTACGGACTGCTCTACTAACATAATGCAGAGGACCCACGCACATACACGGCAGTCCTGACTGCTCTACTAACATAATGCAGAGGACCCACGCACATACACGGCAGTCCTGACTGCTCTGCTAACATAATGCAGAGGACGCGCGCACATACACGGCAGTCCTGACTGCTCTACTAACATAATGCAGAGGACCCGCGCACATACACGGCAGTCCGGACTGCTCTACTAACATAATGGAGAGGACCCGCGCACATACACGGCAGTCCGGACTGCTCTACTAACATAATGGAGAGGACCCGCGCACATACACGGCAGTACGGACTGCTCTACTAACATAATGGAGAGGACTCGCACACATACACGGCAGTCCGGACTGCTCTGCTAACATAATGCAGAGGACCCGCGCACATACACGGCAGTCCAGACTGCTCTGCTAACATAATGGAGAGGACGCGCGCACATACACGGCAGTCCTGACTGCTCTGCTAACATAATGCAGAGGACCCATGCACATACACGGCAGTCCTGACTGCTCTGCTAACATAATGCAGAGGACCCATGCACATACACGGCAGTCCTGACTGCTCTGCTAACATAATGCAGAGGACCCGTGCACATACACGGCAGTCCTGACTGCTCTGCTAACATAATGCAGAGGACGCGCGCACATACACGGCAGTCCTGACTGCTCTGCTAACATAATGCAGAGGACCCATGCACATACACGGCAGTCCTGACTGCTCTGCTAACATAGTGCAGAGGACGCGCGCACATACACGGCAGTCCTGACTGCTCTGCTAACATAATGCAGAGGACCCGTGCACATACACGGCAGTCCTGACTGCTCTGCTAACATAATGCAGAGGACCCGTGCACATACACGGCAGTCCTGACTGCTCTGCTAACATAATGCAGAGGACCCGCGCACATACACGGCAGTCCTGACTGCTCTGCTAACATAATGCAGAGGACCCATGCACATACACGGCAGTCCTGACTGCTCTGCTAACATAGTGCAGAGGACGCGCGCACATACACGGCAGTCCTGACTGCTCTGCTAACATAATGCAGAGGACTCGCACACATACACGGCAGTCCGGACTGCTCTGCTAACATAATGCAGAGGACCCGCGCACATACACGGCAGTCCTGACTGCTCTGCTAACATAATGCAGAGGACTCGCACACATACACGGCAGTCCTGACTGCTCTGCTAACATAATGGAGAGGACTCGCACACATACACGGCAGTCCGGACTGCTCTGCTAACATAACGCAGAGGACTCGCGCACATACACGGCAGTCCGGACTGCTCTGCTAACATAATGGAGAGTACCCGCTCACATACACGGCAGTTCGGACTGCTCTACTAACATAATGCAGAGGACGCGCGCACATACACGGCAGTCCGGACTGCTCTGCTAACATAATGCAGAGGACCCGTGCACATACACGGCAGTCCTGACTGCTCTACTAACATAATGCAGAGGACCCGCGCACATACACGGCAGTCCGGACTGCTCTGCTAACATAATGCAGAGGACCCGCGCACATACACGGCAGTCCTGACTGCTCTGCTAACATAATGCAGAGGACCCGCGCACATACATGGCAGTCCTGACTGCTCTGCTAACATAATGCAGAGGACCCGCGCACATACATGGCAGTCCTGACTGCTCTGCTAACATAATGGAGAGGACCCGTGCACATACACGGCAGTACGGACTGCTCTGCTAACATAATGGAGAGGACCCGTGCACATACACGGCAGTACGGACTGCTCTGCTAACATAATGCAGAGGACCCGCGCACATACACGGCAGTACGGACTGCTCTACTAACATAATGCAGAGGACCCACGCACATACACGGCAGTCCTGACTGCTCTACTAACATAATGCAGAGGACCCGCGCACATACACGGCAGTACGGACTGCTCTACTAACATAATGCAGAGGACCCACGCACATACACGGCAGTCCTGACTGCTCTGCTAACATAATGCAGAGGACCCCCGCACATACACGGCAGTCCTGACTGCTCTACTAACATAACGCAGAGGACCCGCGCACATACACGGCAGTCCGGACTGCTCTACTAACATAATGGAGAGGACCCGCGCACATACACGGCAGTCCGGACTGCTCTACTAACATAATGGAGAGGACCCGCGCACATACACGGCAGTACGGACTGCTCTACTAACATAATGGAGAGGACTCGCACACATACACGGCAGTCCGGACTGCTCTGCTAACATAATGCAGAGGACCCGCGCACATACACGGCAGTCCAGACTGCTCTGCTAACATAATGGAGAGGACGCGCGCACATACACGGCAGTCCTGACTGCTCTGCTAACATAATGCAGAGGACCCATGCACATACACGGCAGTCCTGACTGCTCTGCTAACATAATGCAGAGGACCCATGCACATACACGGCAGTCCTGACTGCTCTGCTAACATAATGCAGAGGACCCGTGCACATACACGGCAGTCCTGACTGCTCTGCTAACATAATGCAGAGGACTCGCACACATACACGGCAGTCCTGACTGCTCTGCTAACATAATGCAGAGGACCCGCGCACATACACGGCAGTCCTGACTGCTCTGCTAACATAATGCAGAGGACCCATGCACATACACGGCAGTCCTGACTGCTCTGCTAACATAATGCAGAGGACGCGCGCACATACACGGCAGTCCTGACTGCTCTGCTAACATAATGCAGAGGACTCGCACACATACACGGCAGTCCGGACTGCTCTGCTAACATAATGGAGAGGACTCGCGCACATACACGGCAGTCCGGACTGCTCTGCTAACATAATGGAGAGTACCCGCTCACATACACGGCAGTTCGGACTGCTCTACTAACATAATGCAGAGGACCCGCGCACATACACGGCAGTCCTGACTGCTCTGCTAACATAATGCAGAGGACCCGCGCACATACATGGCAGTCCTGACTGCTCTGCTAACATAATGGAGAGGACCCGTGCACATACACGGCAGTACGGACTGCTCTGCTAACATAATGGAGAGGACCCGTTCACATACACGGCAGTACGGACTGCTCTGCTAACATAATGCAGAGGACCCGCGCACATACACGGCAGTACGGACTGCTCTACTAACATAATGCAGAGGACCCACGCACATACACGGCAGTCCTGACTGCTCTACTAACATAATGCAGAGGACCCGCGCACATACACGGCAGTACGGACTGCTCTACTAACATAATGCAGAGGACCCACGCACATACACGGCAGTCCTGACTGCTCTGCTAACATAATGCAGAGGACCCCCGCACATACACGGCAGTCCTGACTGCTCTACTAACATAACGCAGAGGACCCGCGCACATACACGGCAGTCCGGACTGCTCTACTAACATAATGGAGAGGACCCGCGCACATACACGGCAGTCCGGACTGCTCTACTAACATAATGGAGAGGACCCGCGCACATACACGGCAGTACGGACTGCTCTACTAACATAATGGAGAGGACTCGCACACATACACGGCAGTCCGGACTGCTCTGCTAACATAATGCAGAGGACCCGCGCACATACACGGCAGTCCAGACTGCTCTGCTAACATAATGGAGAGGACGCGCGCACATACACGGCAGTCCTGACTGCTCTGCTAACATAATGCAGAGGACCCATGCACATACACGGCAGTCCTGACTGCTCTGCTAACATAATGCAGAGGACCCATGCACATACACGGCAGTCCTGACTGCTCTGCTAACATAATGCAGAGGACCCGTGCACATACACGGCAGTCCGGACTGCTCTGCTAACATAATGCAGAGGACTCGCACACATACACGGCAGTCCTGACTGCTCTGCTAACATAATGCAGAGGACCCGCGCACATACACGGCAGTCCTGACTGCTCTGCTAACATAATGCAGAGGACCCATGCACATACACGGCAGTCCTGACTGCTCTGCTAACATAATGCAGAGGACGCGCGCACATACACGGCAGTCCTGACTGCTCTGCTAACATAATGCAGAGGACTCGCACACATACACGGCAGTCCGGACTGCTCTGCTAACATAATGCAGAGGACCCGCGCACATACACGGCAGTCCTGACTGCTCTGCTAACATAATGCAGAGGACCCGCGCACATACATGGCAGTCCTGACTGCTCTGCTAACATAATGGAGAGGACCCGTGCACATACACGGCAGTACGGACTGCTCTGCTAACATAATGGAGAGGACCCGTGCACATACACGGCAGTACGGACTGCTCTGCTAACATAATGGAGAGGACTCGTACACATACATGGCAGTCCTGACTGCTCTACTAACATAATGCAGAGGACGCGCGCACATACACGGCAGTCCGGACTGCTCTGCTAACATAATGGAGAGGACTCGCACACATACACGGCAGTCCTGACTGCTCTGCTAACATAATGGAGAGGACCCGCGCACATACACGGCAGTCCGGACTGTGTATTTCTCTGCAGCTGTGAGAACTGATGATGGGGTAATGGAGGGAATAAGAGAAAAAGAGCAATCTGGACTCCTTATGTATGGGGCTACCCAAATATTACTGCACATAATAGCCCAAGATCCTGCTGACAGAGTCCCTATGATAGGACTGATCCTGGTGACAGGGTCCCTATGATAGGACTGATCCTGGTGACAGGGTCCCTATGATAGGACTGATCCTGGTGACAGAGTGCCTATGATAGTGTAGTGCCCTGGAGCAAGGGGTACTTTGACGTTTAGACATTTTTCTATTTCCCCTATGCAGAGTTATAAACTTCTTCGTTTATTTCACTTGAAAGGGTTAACTTGCACCGTTTAATACTGTGTAATTACATTTTATATGTACCCGTATTTTTTTCCCCGATAAGACCACCGGTCCATAAGACACATCTAGGTTTTAGAGGAGAACAATAAGAAAACTTAATTTTGATTACCAGAAATTTCCTTTTCTTGAGTCCTCCACGAAGGCGTTACTATGAGAGAGACCTTCATCCAACCAGCGGGACAGGAAGAAGAAGTATAAATTTGACTCCTCCTCAGTGTCTCGCTAGATCGACAGCCTAGAGTGTCTAATCCCACATTCATATCCATACACTAACTAATATCGTGCTTCTTTCACCTTTGTATATATATAATATTATTTTAAAAAATATATATATTTGTTTATATATAATTTGTTTTGGGGTGAGGATTATCACGCAGAAATCCGGTAAGCGAAATTATGTTTTTCCTTTTTATCCTCCACAAACGGCGTTACTATGAGACATACTAGATTAATCAGTGGATGTCGTGTATCTGGATGGGTTGCATCAAAAGGGGCATAGATCTCCGTGATGAGAACATAGTCCTACCACTTTACACATCACCGGTCAGACCACACATGGAGGACTGTGTACAGTTCTGGGCTCCTGTAGACAAGGCAGACATAGCAGAGCTGGAGAGGGTCCAGAGGAGGGTAACTAAAGTAATAACTGGAATGGGGGGACTACAGTACCCTGAAAGATTATCAACATTAGGGTTATTCACTTTAGAAAAGAGACGACTGAGGGGAGATCTAATTACTATGTACAGTGATCCCTCAAGATACAATGGCTACAGGATACAATATTTTCAACATACAATGGTCTTTTCTGACCCATCGTAAGTTGAAACAAGACTCAACATACAATACTTCAGACTCAGATCCAACCAATCAATGCCACTTCTCTGGTAACGTAGCTGGATTAGTTACTAGTTAGCAGCTATTCCTGATTGTTATATGTAACGACTTGTTTTATCTGTCTTAGTTATCTGCTTATTTTTCTTAAATCTTCCTTTTCTCTTATCTTGGATGACATTTTGGGGCTTTGGAACCAATTACTCAACTTACAATGGTTTCAACATACAATGGTTGTCCTGGAACCAATTAATATTGTAACTTGAGGGACCACTGTATAAATATATCAGGGGTCAGTACGGAGATGTCTTCCATCATCTATTTATCCCCAGGACTGTGACGAGGGGACATCCTCTGCGTCTGGAGGAAAGAAGGTTTGTACACAAACATAGAAGAGGATTCTTTATGGTAAGAGCAGTGAGACTATGGAGCTCTCTGCCTGAGGAGGTGGTGATGGTGAGTACAATAAAGGAATTCAGGAGAGGCCTGGCTGTATTTCTGGAGCGTAATAATATTACAGGCTATAGCTACTAGAGAGGGGTCGCTGATCCAGGGAGTTATTCTGATGCCTGATTGGAGTCGGGAAGGAATTTTTTATTCCCCTAAAGTGGGGAAAATTGACTTCTACCTCACAGGGTTTTTTTTGCCTTCCTCTGGATCAACTTGAAGGATAACAGGCCGAACTGGATGGACAGATGGCTTTTTTCGGCCTTATGTACTATGTTACATAGACGCTTCCACTTTTTCTGCCCAAGACACAGAGACTACTCTAGTGGAGTAAGCTCTCAACTTTTCCAGAGGATTTTTTCCCATCCTCCTTATATGCCTCACAAATCATCATTTTTATCCAACATGCCAGGGACTGTTTAGATGCTTTAAGTCCTTTATTCACACCTTGAAACTGCAAAAACAGGTAGTCTGACTTCCTCCAGCTACTGGTTATATCTAAATATGGTAATAAACAACAACGTATGTCTAAACAATGAAAACTTTTTAGGGTTTTCACAAAACGAAGGAAGAACAATCTCTTCCTGTTTGTGTAATTCTGACACAACTTTCAGCAGAAAGGAAGGGTCAGTCTTTAGAACAACCCTATGCTCCAAGATTTTCAGAAAAGGAGGGTTACATTTTAAGGACTGACTTTCCCCCACCTTACGGATGAAACAATAACGACTAGAAACACCGTTTTAGGGTAATACATTTTAAAGAAATCTCTGACAAAGGCTCAATCGGAGAAGAGGTTAACGTTGTCAGAACAGTATTTAGGTCCCAGGGAGCCCCACCAGCTGTAACAAATGGCCTGAGTCTAGAAGCCCCTTTAAGAAAACGAATGACCCAGGGATGTTCAGCTATTTTCTCGTGAAAGTCCACACTTAAAGCTGAAACATGTACTTTTAAAGTACTGGGACGCAAGCCTTTATTAAATCTTGACTGTAGAAAATCTAGTATTGACTGAAATGAAAAGCTTTCTGAAGAGATTTTATTTTCTATACACCAAGTGTTATATCTCTGAGTATATTTTAGATGTCACCATTTTCCTACTAGCGGAAATGGTATCAATCACCAGTAGTAAAAAGCGACACTGCTCGTCAAACTAAAAGTGACAGGTGGACACGCCCCTTTTCCTGCCCATAACCCCACCCACTCCTCCCACAACCCCTCCCAAAGTACCGTCCATCGTACGCCCCAAAACACGCCTAATTACCGCCCAGTTAAAGACCCATTTATTCTTTTAGATCTGATAAGACGTCAGTAATTTAATTAAATTTTAATGTGTTTAAAATAAAATTATATTAAGCTTGTATCAACCTATTATAAAGCGATTATAAATATTGACGGTAGCGAACTGAGCCGTATCTCTAACTATATATCTATAGGACCTTTGATGATGTCACCGAAGGTCCTGCAAGATAACCGAGGCAGTCCAACACGTCAGTAATTTAATGAAGGTTAATATGTTTAAAAATAAAATGATATTAAGCTTGTATTAACCTCTTACTAAGCTATTATAAATATTGGCAGCGGCAAATTGCTCCTTCTACTGTATCTTCCTAAAAGCTAAAAGACCTTTGATGATGTCACCAAAACGCCCCCGTTTTCCGCCCATAACCTCAGCTCACTCCGCCCACAACCCCGCCCATCATGATGTCATCTAAGGTCCAGCAAGACAGTAGTCCCTTTGTTTGTGGACCTGCGATCTTTGAAATTTGCTTTTAATTATATACAATCATGTTTAATAAATCGAAGGCTGCCGTGATTTAAGCAAAATATTTGACTATCGCGGCTAATGCAGATACGTAGCGATTATAAATATTAACAATAGCTAATTGCGGCACCCAACTTTCCTGGGAGCCAATAACATCTTAAAGACACAGAAGCAGCGGCAGCCGCGGTACCCAACTTTCCAGGGGACAATTCAGCAGTCCTATTTTTGACTGCAGCGTCCATTTTCTGAAATACGGCCCCCATTTTGCAGGGTGCGTCGGGGTATGTCCGAGCATGTTGAAGGCGTGTTCAGACATGTCCTAAGACGTTATTTAAGAGTTCATAACTCCTAACAGTCCAGACCATAGGAAATTAGCTTTGTTACGTAATTATGTTTAATAAAATCGAAGGCGTACGCGATTTAAGCAAAATATCTTTATTTACGACGCATCATGGTACATTTTTCAACAACTCAGTAGGGTAGACTTGTTTGTGCGTAATTACAACAACGTATACATAATTGTTTCAGGCGCTTTGTTACAAAGGAGCGTACAACACGTTTTTTTTTTCTAAAATCACTCGTAAATATTTTTATTAAATTTTCAAAAGACATTCCTTTAGTGATACAGTGTAAGATATAGATGCAGTAATGCCCGCAGTCAGAACTAACTGCGTCCTGTATTTGTCTGTTTTGATACCTTATAGTTTTAGAATTTTTAGATACAAATTAAAATTTTTGTCTTATTTCATGCCCTGCAGCTATCACAGATATTCAACATTTATGGCATGTCATCTATCTATCTATCTATCGCATATGTGTTTTTACCCAGTTGTCAAGCCTGGAAATGGTGTAGTGACATACCAAAGCAGCTGACAGTTATAATGAATGCAATACTTTCACTTCACACGCACACAACATACTGCAATGTGTGAACACATGCCCATATGTGAAAAGGCAATGAATAGTCAGTCTACTGTATGAGCAACTGTTCCCAATACCAAAGCAGCTGACAGTTATAATTAAAGCGATACTTTCACTCGACACAGGAAAAAACACACCCAGACCACCAAGCTGCATGAACACATTTATCTAACAATTTATCTATTTAGCTATCAATCTATCTATCCATCTTTCTACCTATCCATCTATCTTTCAGCTGTAGTCAATTGGCATTATGTAAAAAAAAACTCCCGGTGAGGAGGTGGCTCCTGAACACCGCTCTCGGAAAACACGTCCGAGACATCAGAGAGAAATGATGGCACCATTTTAGTAGACACCTCTGCAAAAATCGCTGTGAGACAATTCTCTCTACAAAACTCACTCCACTCAATTATTTGCCTTCCTTGCCAATCAATAGTGGGGTTATGTCTAGTGAGCCAGGGTAACCCCAAAACTAGAGGAGAAGGCAATCCGCTAAGGACGAAACAAGATATATCCTCCACATGAGTGTCACCTACAGCTAGCCGGATATTGTGAACAATGCCCTTCAGGGATCTCTGCGAGAGTGGGGCAGAGTCAATAGCAAAAACAGGTATAACCCTTTCTAATGTGCAAACCTGAAAACCATGCAAGGCTACAAATTGAGTATCAATAAGATTGACGGCCGCTCCACTATCGACAAAAATTTCACAAGAAATTACTTTGCTCCCTAGCGCTACCCTGGCAGAAAGGAGAAAACGGGAACTGCAGGTCAGAGGAAAAGCATAAATTCCTACATCAACTTTGCCCAAAGTAGCAGATGAAGCAGAGTTTGATGATTTACCTTTTGAGGTTTTTCTCTTATTATCGCTCTTAGTACAGTTCAAGAATTTCCTAGACGGACAAACATTTGCCAAATGACCTATGCCCCCACAACAAAAACACACCATTCTCTGAGGACTAAATCCTCCTTTATCAGGGGCAAGTTGACCTAGCTGCATGGGATCCTCCACAGAGGGAACCGAGAGAGGATGAGACCCCTGCATACTGAATGAGTCTGCACCACTGCCCCTAGACTGAAAATGACTGGACAGAGAGGTCTCGTTTCTTTCTCTTAGACGCCTGTCAAGGCGTACCGCCAATGACATGGCAGACTCTAAGGACGTTGGTCTCTCATGGAAAGCAAACGCATCCTTCAATCTCTCTGAGAGACCATGAGAGAACTGACTCCGGAGTGCAGCATCATTCCAACCTGTATCAGCTGCCCATCTCCGAAATTCAGAACAATAAAGCTCTGCAGACAGTTTGTTCTGGCATAAAAAACGTAAGTTAGATTCGGCCAGAGCAACACGATCCGGGTCATCATATATCTGCCCCAGGGCCACAAAAAATCTTTCCACGGATCGAAGGGGGGGATCCCCCGATGGCAACGAAAAATCCCAAGTCTGAGCATTACCCCTGAGCAGGGAGATGACAATCCTCACCCTCTGTTCCTCATTACCAAAGGAATGGGGACACAAGCAAAAATGGAGTTTGCATGCCTCTCTGAAATGAACAAAATTCTCACTGCCCCCGGAGAACGTTTCCGGAAGTGAGACCTTTGGCTCGCAACAGACTCCATGGGCCGGAGCAGAGCCCAATGCTTGAAGCTGAGTCATAGATTGACGGAGATCCGCTACCTCCAAAGAAAGACCCTGCATGCGGTCAACCAGGTCAGAAAGCGGATCCATGTCAAAAACGGATGGTTTGGCGGATTATAATGTCACGGCTGTAAGTGAGCAACAAGAGCCTACACAGTGAAAAGCAACTGACCGGACCCAAACTAGGGAGGATAAAGGGTGACCCCTGTCAGACCCTAAAAGCTCTCTCTAAGCTGCTCAGCCTATGCGAACACCCCAATGGTGGATGATCGCATATCCTCGTACCTCGACTATATAACACCTGAACACCCTACAATAGTGAGAGAACACGACAACCAGCTCCCTACACTAGACACGGAGGGAGTCAGGGTCACCTGGGATCCAGCAAACAGAAAATCACAAATGAATGTACACTTAACTGAAGGAGGTGCAACTGCAGTGAAAACAGATCCAAAGTCAGCAGACAATATCCGAAGTACTTGCTTCAGCAGAACACAGATCCAGTGAAAAGATATCACACAGGTGAAGATAATCAAGCGAGAGATACAGCTCAAATGAAAAGTATAATCAGCACCTCTACAGAGGAGGAGGGGTGATTTAAAGGCAACGAAATCAAACACAGGAGAGACAGCTGGGAGGAAGGAAACCGAAAGTAAAGACCTCATCACAGGGGCGGAGAAACAGGGCAGAGGGAACTCCTCCAAGCTCTAGTAGTGACATCATCACAGGGGTGGAGAAACAGAGCTGTGAGAACGTCTCAAAGCTCTGGTAGTGACAACATGTAAACCTTTTTTTTATTTTTTTATTCAATTTTTTCCATTACAACACCAGGTTACAGGAAAATTTGACAACACCAAGTCCGAGTACATCCATACATACACATCTGATGTAGCAGATATAATAAGTTATATGTCACTTTGAACAGAAAGAAAAATACAAAATACATAGTACATCGTCTAAACTAATATAAAAAACTCCCTGTTCAGTGCGCTATTACATTGGACTCGAATCTCCCACTGTCCATCCAAACTTATCAACCATACCCCCCCCATGATGGTCATATCGGTGGACGTGCCAATGGTCGCTCCAGTCCCCCCTCCCCTCCCTCACTCTGCCTCCTCTTTGGTCGGCAGCTCATACAGCACCCGCCGCATATATCTCATATCTCTCAATCCTTACCAGAAGGTTTTTCCATTCCCTAATACTAGGTGCTCTATTTGCTCCCCACTCTCTTGCAATGATAGCTTTTGCCGCCATAAGGCCTTTTATTAGACCCCTTTTTTTTCTTTTTCCCTGATTGATGATGGAAAACACCCTAGGACGGCAACTTCCGGTTTATATGGAAGGGATATTAGGGACTCTGCTCTTAAAAAATAAAAGACCTCTCGACAGTACGTTTGAATATTTGGGCAGGTCCATATAAAATGGATATAGTCAGCGGACTCTTCTCGACATTTCCAGCATTTTGATTCCCGTTCTTTGTAGATCTTTGAATAATATTAAAATAAATGATCCTTAAATTGCTAGAAATCGTTGTCTTTTTTATATTTTTATATATATTACCCCAGTCTATTGTGTTTACTCCTATATCCTTTGCCCATTTTTTCTCGCTATTAAACGTCAGTGTTTTCCCCAATACCTTCCTTATTATCCTATACACCTGAGAGATAGTCACCCTTGTTGTCATGTGTTTGTGACAGAAATCTATAAATTCATGTTTTGTTGTGATAAAATAATCCCTATTTTGTGTAGCTTCAAATGCGTGTTTTAATTGATGATAGCGATATTGGCTCATTAAATCTATATTTATTCCAGGACATAATTCTTTTAGTGATCTAATTATTCCATTTTTTGTTAACTGTAACACATAAATAATACCATACTTTACCCAGTATTTATAATCAGTGATCAACTGAAATTCTCCTATGCTACTATTACACCACAAAGGTGAAAAATTTACAGTGTTCGAGAGTCCTAGAATTTTTTTATTTTTGCCCAAGACAAGTCCACCATTCGACATATTGGGCATTTTTTCCCCTTTGTTTTTAATAAATCCTGTCTCCAGTATGCTAAATATACTGTATTTTGGACCATTGAAGCCCCGATCCAGAAATTATTTTATCTTATTTCCCCCTGACTTTATCCACTGAACCTGAGAAGCCAAATAATATCCCTGAAAAAAAAGGGACCGATAGTCCTCCATCCTCTTCCGCTAACCAGAGATATTTTTGCTTAATTTTTATCCTTTTTCTTCCCCAAATTAAATCATTCAGCAGTCGTTCCAAATGGTTAAAGAAGCGATCCTCTATCCAAACTCGACAGGCCGCCAAAATATACAAAATCTGGGGAAGCAAAACTATTTTTAATAATGCAATTCTATCCGCCTGTCCAATAGGTAACTTCTACCAAACACCAATTTTGCTTTTACATCTAGTCAACAGGGGGGTGACATTCAGTCTCACGAAGTCTAGTAAGGGAGAAAGGGGACATCCTTGTCTTGTACCTCTATGAAGCTCAATTTGCTCCGACCATACTCCATTGATGTTAATTTTGGCTTTGGGGTGATTATAAAGGGTCTGGACCCATTTGATAAAGTATTTGCCCATGTTCATCCTGTACATTACTTTCCAGAGATATTCCCACTCCACCCTGTCAAACACCTTCTCAGCGTCTAATGACAGGATGGAGCGGAAGCCACCTCCCTGACCAACCTGGATGTTTAAAAAAGCCCTACATATGCTGGTTTGTATCAATCTCTTGGGTATAAATCCAGTTTGATCTGGATGGATTAACCTATCAATAACTGCCTTTAATCTGTTGGCAAATATTTTTGCACAGATTTTATAGTCTGTGTTTAAGAGAGAGATCGGGCGATACGCAAAGAAATGTCAACCTTAACTTTGATTACGCAGCCGCAACAACGATTGACAAATGACTCTTCTAACGGAGACGATGTTCAAGAGATACTTGACAAAGTTAATATAAGGTATAGGAAAATGCTGAACTTTTGTTGAACAAACTGTGACAATAGTGTAACAAGCCGTACTGGAACGCTAGGGGTAAATTCATTTACAAAGATCAAGTTATACCAGGATCCAACATAATCGACCTGATTCGCAACGCAGAGTCATGATTTGCTTAAGGCTAAAACGCTGCGCGGGTGGGACTTCTTCATGGAAATCATTGCCGAACTGAACGTGCCATCAACCGTGATCGGTAATACAAGAACGAGAGAACTTTACGATAATTTAAAAAGGGTGTCGACCGACGAACCTTTTGAAGCCGTTCGTACTTCTTTTAGACAGCAGCCGTTCATAACAACAACTCGTGTTAACGTGAGGCTCTTTATTACCTAAAAAGAGAACGCCGGCTTTGTTACAGGCAGCTTGGTTAGCGTTGTAAATTGTACTTTGACTGTATATAAAAAGGTATTTGTATGTAATATCTAAATGTTTTACATAAAATTATGTTTTAAATAAAAAGGTATTCCGTTTTTCTTTTTACAATAAATACACTATCTTGATTAGTTAAAATTGCATAAACAGCGAACGGCGTGTCGGCGATAGCAGGTGTTTAAAAACGATGCTAAAATTACCACGAAAGCCGAAATATTGAGAAAACAGTACTACACGCCAAAAGCAGTTGGTTCTTATGGCGACGTTGAACGCTTATTCAGAGAAGTACGAAATTTTGGCATAAGAAAAGACGCTGCAAAAAATTGGTTAAACAACGAGGATACTTACACATTGCATAAACCGGTTAAAAAATCATTTAATAGAAACAAAGTCTTGGTGTCCGATATAGACGACAATGGCAAGCCACTCTTGTGCCGATGATAGATTTTTCTAAAGAAAATAATGGTGTAAAATACTTGCTAACGGTCATTGATATTCTTTCGAAATGCACTTGGGTGTCTGGACTTTCCAATAAATCCGGCGCGACAGTGGCAGCCGCTTTTGAACAGATATTTACATTAAGCAGGCGGTCCCCAAGTAAACTTCAGACGAATCGGGGTCGAGAGTTTATAAACAAACCTATGAGAAAACTTTGTGAAGCCTTTAAAGGGAACCTGTCATCTGGATTTTGGGTATAGAGCTGAGGACATGGGTTGCTAGATGGCTGCTAGTACATCCGCAATATCCAGTCCCCATAGCTCTGTGTGCTTTTATTGTGTAAAAAAACTATTTGATACATATGCAAATTAACCTGAGATGAGTCCTGCAGGTGAGAGGAGTCAGGGACAGGACTCATCTCAGGTTAATTTGCATATGTATCAAATCATTTTATTTACACAATAAAAGCACACAGAGCTATGGGGACTGGGTATTGCGGATGTGCTAGCTGCCATCTAGCAACCCATGTCCTCAGCTCTATACACAAAATCCCGGTGACAGGTTCCCTTTAAAGGGAGTCTGTCACCACATTTGAGCATATTAGACTGATCAAATAGCGTTATATGTGCCACCAAGAACTTAAAAACGGTACCTTTGTTGTATCTAATGGAGTTTTCTTTCAGCCAAAAATGAACTTTTAAGATTCTGTAAATGTGCCCTCTCAAGTGCCCAGGGCGGCGTCTCAATCGTCCGAGCCCCAGGCAGCACCTCCTCAACGGCTCATAACCCCGCCCTCCGTGTGCCTATGCCTGCCTGTTTACTCTCCTCCTCTCTCCTTTTCCACTGCGGCTGCGCGGTCAAATTCGTAGCGGGCGCAGTGGAAAAGGAGGAGAGTAAACGGGCGGGCAGAGGCACACGGAGGGCGAGGTGATGAGCCGTTGAGGAGGTGCTGCCTGGGGCTCGGACGATTGAGACACTGCCCTGGGCACTTGAGAGGGCGCATTTACAGAATCTTAAAAGTTCATTTTTGGCTGAAAAAAAACTCCATTAGATACAACAAAGGTACCATTTTTAAGTTCTCGGTGGCACATATAACGCTATTTGATCAGTCTAATATGCTCATATGTGGTGACAGACTCCCTTTAAAATACATAATTTTTAACTTCGAATAAGGTCAAACCATAGTTCGTGGAACGTTTTAATAGAAAGCTGAAAACAAGAATGTGGCGTTTTCTTAGAGCACAAAACACATACATTGACAAGTTACAAGACCTGGTGTATAGTTATAATCGCAGATACCACAGAACCATAAGGTGTCACCCTGTCGATGTAACAAAAGAGAACTCTTTAACCGTTTGGAAAAATATCTACGGTGATTACGGCGCTATTAACAAAATAAACAGTTATTAAAAATAGGCGACCACGTCAGAATTGTAAGCTATAAGGGGACGTTTGTAAAGGGCTATGAAGAAACCTATACGGACGAGATATTTACCATTTACGCTGTAAACACTATGGGCCTCAGACCCCTTTATAAGTTGAAAGACCTGTCCAACGAGATCATTAAAGGGTCGTTCTATGTGGAAGAAGTCCAAAAAGCACCTCTTGTTAAGCAACGTGTTTACCAGATAGAAAAAATCGTGAAAAAGAAGGTTAGGGGAAAAACGCTGTAAGTGGGTCGGTTACCCCAAAAAGTTTAAATCTTTGGTTCCAGAAAAGCAGTTGGTGAGCCTGTAAACTATGGAAGACGGCTAATTTTTTATTACCCTACCCTGCAACGCCTACACCAAACTTTACCCCAAAAATACCATCGCTGATTACACCACTAAATTAGCAAAAGTCGTCCATCTTTGCGGTCCTTATGAAGCAGTGTTAGTACCCTCATACGCAGAAAACCTTTGGGACCGGCGATGGTGTATTCTAGATCGCCTGGCGCGATGACCCTGTCAAGAGTTTTTTGTTAAATCGTGTTTTTACCCTAATATGAACAAGCTGATCAAGAACCATTAATAACAAACTTGATTCTATAAAAATACCGCCTGATCAATTGCGTCTAAGATACGACGAGATTGACAGAACCGTTTATGTAACGAAATCGAGCTTATACAAGTTCATGCCTGGTGAAAAGGTGATATACAAGTTCATGCCTGGTGAAATAGGCAATATATTGGGGCTTCAGGGGTACTCGCGTGATCGCTCGAACAAGAATGTAGAATCGGGGCACATCGTTTTGTGCTACAACGAATCTGGCTTGCCGGTTTTAGAACAGTTCGGGAATGATGATTTAGTTTAAGCAAAAGAGAACGATTCTTTACCTATAAAAGAGAAAAATTCATCCCGATATTAAAGCCATATTTTATACAACGTTTGTTTATACTGTAAGAAGGTACAAGGAATTATCCTGGATGATATGTACTTGTCAGCGGGGTTCCTGGCCTCAGTGGAGTAAGAGCCGGTTTTTATGTGTCAGCAGCAGTTACTGTTTGACACCTTGATACTTAGTATGGCTGCAATAGCTGATCTGGGACAGCTCTTACTGGGAGTAATCAAAGTGCTTGGTGAGTGACTACTCCCCATGTTCCACGCTGGGTTTTGCCAGGCATAAAAACCAGCCAGCACTGCCAGGTAGAGAGGGTTACCTCCGTCTGACAGTGGAGCTCAGGAGGTCTGTGTGCTGTGATCTGAGAGCTGTGTTGGGATCCGCAGCTTGAGCCGGGCTGGAGGGCTCAGACCCCTGTGAGGGTGAAAAGGCCGCCTAACGCCTGCCTGTGGACTTGACAAAGCAGAATTTCCAAAAGGGTGTGAAGTAACACCCAGGAGAAAAGGTGACTGGTTTGTATATGAACTTTTCATGTGCTGCACCTGCTAATCCTAACTACCAGAGCGAATCCCCACATTTGGTGGAGGATGTGTCATGCCCCACTCTGACGATGTGCGGAGGTCGGCCAGGATAGCAGCACGAGTTTAGTGTTTGTTTTGGAGCCGAGCTGGATCCGCCTCTCATCAGGTGCACTGGGTGGAATCATTAGTTTAAATAGCCTCCAGCTAAGTGCTCTGAGCGGATTATACTAATCATTGTGGTCTTGGAAGCTAGGAAGGAAGGTTGTCTGTCTGTTCCAGCTCAGAGAAATAAATGTGATTAAAGTTTGGTTGTTTTGTGTCATCTCTCCCATCCAGGTTCTGTGCGAGCAGGCGGCTCCTATTTCCCCTCTTCACCATCTCAGGGAATTTAGGGTTTTGTCAGCCAAGGCACGAGGACACATCAGGCCTACCTTTAAGGTCAGGGATTTGCTACGAGGTGACTGGTTGGTAGGTTATCTGTGAGTCTGAGTGTACGCCCACCGTATTTGGGCATGGTTGTATGTTGTAGGTTGTATTTTTTAATAAAAAAACTGTCAAATAGTACCCATCCTGTTCCTAATTGATTTCGAGGGACTGGGACTATTACATTTTTTCTCATCAATTTTAGTACGGCATGTCTTTTTCTAATATTTGTTGTTGAATACTGGAATTTTGTACCGGTGTAATTTTGAAGACTGGAAGGAAGGACTGGGGAAGATGAAAATGTTTGCTGTAACCATTTTTATTGTATTGAGAATCCACAGATTTTCCATGACTTCTTTCCATTGGGAAGAAAATTCTTTTAATCTTCCCCCTACCTGCAGTCTGGGGTTGTTTAGTAGTTTCAGAGTTTTTGGGCTTAAACATAAACCCCCTAGTTTTTCCAGATTTTTGACCTTTTCGTCTTTCTGTCTTTTTGGACTGAAATAAATCACCTTTCTTCAATTTACGAAAGGGGCATTTTCTTTTTCGAGAAGGATTTTTGAGAGTCTGCAGCTTTTTGTAAATTGTTTTCTAAATCCTGTTCAAACAAAAGTCCTCCAAGGAACAGAATACTACATAGTCTAAGCTTAGAGGGCACATCCCCCGACCATGATTTTAACCACAAAGCCCTCCTGGCAGCTACCGAGAGGGCTGAGGTTCTAGCTGCTATTATAACGGATTCAGCTGTTGCATCAGATAGGCCACCTTTTTAAGGATCTGGACACTAATATGGTGGCTAAATTGGGTTTAAAAAGTGCCGTTGCCGCTTTCCAAGACCTCTTTAAACACAAGTCAATTTTTTTGTCCATAGGATCCTTCAACGTGCCCATATCTTCAAAGGGCAAAGCATTAGCTATTTTTAACAATTTTGTTAGAGATATATCTACTTTTGGATAGTCCAGCAGAACTTTTTTCTCCTCTTCATTAAAGGGTAGCCTGCGTTTAATAGTTCTAGGAATAAATAATTTACTATCCGGAACCTTCCACAATGGGAAATACTTTCTTCCAGGTCAGAGGGCGGCATCCGCCATGCACCATGAGTTTCCGGTTTCCAGGGACGCCCACATAACTCCCAGCAAGCCGTCCCATATGTCAGCAGCACTGGCCGGCATGTTCAAAGTCACACCTATCAGGCCCTAGTCTGACGTCAACGCTAGCGCTGCCAAATGGCAGATAGCAGTGGGGGAAAAAAAGCCGGATTACCTCACTGAGTGTCCAGCCCTACATGTGGATTCTCCTGCTCCCACAGCTAGAATGCGGCAGGACTAGCTTTACATATAGGCAGTTCCTGGTCCCTGCATGCTTCCATTCCTATCCTGTCTGGAACTACCACACCGGACCAGGTAACTCAGCCCCACGTGTAACTGGGCAACTTCTATAACGCCCCTGCTACCCACACAAAGAACGTCTTCACAGCGATGCTGTGAGAAGACCTCCCCCTGCCAGAAGGGACAGGAGGAGACTGAGGAATCAAATTTATACTTCTTCCTGTCCCCGCTGGTTGAAGGAAGGTCTCTCTCGTAATAACGCCTTTGTGGTATGTTGTGATATTTATACCCTGTTCAGTTGCACTATATTTGCGAGGCTTTGTGGCAAGTATAAATTAATACTGAGAGACTTTCGGGACTTTGAATGAGAAGCTGGTAGGTTTCCACAGCTGCCACAGGGTTTAGGCTACTTTCACAATCGCTTCTTGGGTGGATACGTCATGGATCTGCAAAAACTGATCCGTTACAATAATGCAACCGCACGCATCCGTCATCAACTGATCAGTTTGTATTATCTGTAACATAGCCAAGATGGATCCGTCATGAACTCTATTGAATGTCAATATAGGACGGATCTGTTTTCTATTGTGCAAGATTGTGTCAGAGAAAATGGATCCGTCCCCATTGACTTACATTGTGTGATCCGTTTGGCTGTGTGCTGCAGTTAGGGACCAGTGCTTGGAGTGGAGACTCTGCCAGACTACTGACTGACCAGAAGAAGACGCTAAGATGGGGATGCTGAGCCACAGACCCTGGATCACCAATCCTGGACAAGGGTACCAGCCTTCTGAGAAACAGAGGGACAGCTAGCTCACGCCTTTCCTCAGAACCAAACCTTCTTCTGCCAGGGAGACGGAGTCCCTAGGATAGGGCTGACCCCGGTGACGGAGTCCCTAGGATAGGGCTGACCCCGGTGACGGAGTCCCTAGGATAGGGCTGACCCCGGTGACAGAGTCCCTAGGATAGGGCTGACCCCGGTATACACGTTCACAGGCCGGGGGAGGGGAACACTGCTTAGCCACCTCAGCCCCCCTAGCTTAAACCACCTTAATGACCAGACCACTTTTTACAATTCTGCACTGCACTACTTTCACGGTTTGTTGCTCGGTCATACAACTTACCACCCAAATGAATTTTACCTCCTTTTCTTCTCACTCATTTTTCACTTTCAGTTGTAAGATTTTTCAAATAAAACTACATTTCTATATAAATTTTTCCCTAAATTTATTGTTCTACATGTCTTTGATAAAAAAAAAATGCAATAAGTGTATATTTATTGGTTTGGGTAAAAGTTATAGCGTTTACAAACTATGGTACAAAAATGTGAATTTCCGCATTTTGAAGCAGCTGACTTTCTGAGCACCTGTCATGTTTCCTGAGGTTCTACAATGCCCAGACAGTAGATACACCCCACAAATGATCCCATTTCGGAAAGTAGACACCCTAAGGTATTCGCTGATGGGCATAGTGAGTTCATGGAAGTTTTTACTTTTTGTCACAAGTTAGCGGAAAACTTTTTATTTTGAATTTTTTTTTAAATATATTTATTTTTTACAAAGTCTCATATTCCACTAACTTGTGACAAAATTTTTTTTTTTACATGAACTCACCATACCCCTCATGGAATACTTAGGGGTGTCTTCTTTCCAAAATGGGGTCACATGTGGGGTATTTATACTGCCCTGGCATTTTAGGGGCCCTAAAGCGTGAAAAGTAGTTTGGAATCCAAATGCGTAAAAATGCCCTGTGAAATCCTGAAAGTACTCATTGGAATTTCGGCCCCTTTGCGCATCTTGGCTGCAAAATAGTGTCACACATGTGGTATCGCCATACTCAGGAGCATTAGGGCAATGTGTTTTGGGGTGTATTTTTACATATACCCATGCTGGGTGAGAGAAAGATCTCTGTCTAATGACAACTTTGTATAAAAAAAAAAAAAGGGGAAAAGTTGTCTTTTAGAGAGATATTTCTCTCACCCAGCATGGGTATATCTAAAAAGACACCTCAAAACACATTCCCCAACTTCTCCTGAGTACGGCGATACCATATGTGTGACACTTTTTTGCAGCCTAGGTGCGCAAAGAAGCCCAAATTCCAATGAGTACCTTTTAGGAGGGCATTTTTAGACATTTGGATTCCAGACTTCACGCTTTCGGGCCCCTAAAATGCCAGGGCAGTATAAATACCCCACATGTGACCCCATTTTGGAAAGAAGACACCCCAAGGTATTCCGTGAGGGGCATGGCGAGTTCATAGAAGATTTTTTTTTTTGGGCACAAGTTAGCGGAAATTGATTTTTTTTTTCTCACAAAGTCTCCCTTTCCGCTAACTTGGGACAAAAAGTTCAATCTTTCATGGACTCAATATGCCCCTCAGCGAAAAAAATGGGGTCATTTGTGGGGTGTTTGTACTGCCCTGGCATTTGAGGGTCTCCACAATCATTACATGTATGGCCAGCATTAGGAGTTTCTGCTATTCTCCTTATATTGAGCATATGGGTAATGAGATTTTTTTTCCGTTCAGCCTCTGGGCTGAAAGAAAAAATGAACGGCACAGATTTCTTGATTCGCATCGATCAATGTGGATGAAAAAATCTCTGCCAAAAAATGTGCCCAACATCCAAACCCACTCAGCCGGTATGCCCTGGCAAACCCGATTTCTCCATTCACATCAATCGATGTGGATGAATAAATCATTGCTGGAATTTATTTATTTTTTTATATACAAAGTGTTTGCCAAAGCATATGAACACCGCCCCTCAGCTCATAAGCCTTGGCAAACGTATCTTTTTTACTGCAGACGAGAAATCTCGTCTTGCAGCACCGCATACACCGACTTTTGTGTAATCTGACAGCAGCGCAATGCTTCTGACAGAATGCACATCAGTGCTGCAGCTGGTCGATCGGTTGGTCTACCTAGAAGGTAAAAAAACAAAACAAAACAAAAAAAACAGGCCGCAACGCAATAAATTAATTAACATTAACTTTATATAACATTTGAAACAGAACATTAACTTTTATAAACTTTATTAACTTTTGGAACATTAACTTTGTTGCTTACCTGTGATTTTATTTTATTTTTTTACCTTTATAGGACAAACCTCTCCTTCCCCATGGGACAATGTGCAAAGCGCAAATCGCCCAGAGATGTGGCGAAGTACATTATGCACTTTGTCCCAGGTGAAAGGAGAGGTTTGCAGCAGCTCTGTGTGAAAGGGACCTAAGAGCCCTGTGTGCCTGTCCTGTGAGATGCAATCCCTATGCTAAGTGTACCTGTGTGTGGTACTTCCAGAAACATTCCCCTAAGCATAGGGCAGGGTGGTCAGGGCAGTCAGGACAGAAATAGCGGGTGTCACGCCTTATTCCACTCCTGCTACAGACACGACATCTTTTTCGGGGTGACACTTGGGTTGAGGTACCAGCAACGACATTGGGGAAATGTCGCTTGTGTAGACGGCTCACTACACTGGTGGTTGGGGCCATGGAACCTCCTGGATACAGAAGGTTCTCGATGATCTCTTCCTGAAATTTGAGGAAGAAATTTGTAGAGAACAAAAGTATTATACATCGGCAATTGAATTAGGTATACAGACACCTTCTTCCAGCATCTGGTCCTGCGGGAAAGTAAATAAGGAGCCAACATCTGGTCATTGAAGTCCACCCCTCCCATGAGCAAATTATAGTTGTGGACACAGAGGGGCTTTTCAATGGCACTGGTTGCTCGTTCAATTTGTATTGTCGTGTCTGCGTGAATGGAGGAGAGCATGTAAACGTCACGCTTGTCTCTCCATTTCACCGCAAGCAGTTCTTCGTTACACAAGGCAGCCCTCTCCCCCCCCCCCCCTTGCAAGACGGGTGGTAACGAGCCGTTGGGGGAAAACCCGGCGACAAGGTCGCGCGGTGCCACAGCAGCCAATCTGTTCTAGAAACAAATGCTTGAAGAGGGGCACACTTGTGTAAAAATTGTCTACATAAAGATGGTACCCCTTGCCAAATAAAGGTGACACCAAGTCCCAGACTGTCTTCCCACTGCTCCCCAGGTTTTCAGGGTAACCGACCGGCTCCAGGGTCTGGTCTTTACCCTCAGAGACTCGAAATCTGTGCGTATAGCCTGTGGCCCTTTCAAGAGCTTATACAATTTGACCCCATACCGGGTGCGCTTGCTTGGGATGTATTGTTTGAAGCCAAGGTGCCCGGTAAAATGTATAAGGGACTCGTCTATGCAGATGTTTTGCTCAGGGGTATACAAATCTGCAAATTTGGTGTTAAAGTGGTCTATGAGGGGACGAATTTTGTGGAGCCGGTCAAAAGCTGGGTGGCCTCTGGAACGAGAGGTGCTGCTGTCACTAAAGTGCAGGAAACGCAGGATGGTCTCAAATCGTGTCCTGGACATGGCAGCAGAGAACATGGGCATGTGATGAATTGGGTTCGTGGACCAATATGACCGCAATTCATGCTTTTTTGTCAGGCCCATGTTGAGGAGAAGGCCCAGAAAAGTTTTAAATTCGGAAAGTTAGACGGGTTTCCACCGGAAAGACTGGGCATAAAAGCTTCCCGGGTTGGCGGCTATAAATTGAGTGGCATACCGGTTTGTTTCTGCAACGACTAAGTCCAAGAGCTCCGCAGTCAAGAACAGCTAAAAAAAAAAAACAGTGCTGATCTGAGCTGTTTCAACCCGAACTCCAGACTGGGCGGTGAAAGGGGGAACTACTGGTGCGGCTTAAGTTGGGGGCTGCCAATCAGGGTTTGCCAACACCTCAGGGACTCTACGGGCCTGTCTATGCGGTGGCTGCGACGGGGGAACTAATGCACGTGCCACCGTACCAGCTTCAACTGCCCTTCTGGTGCTCGCTACTTCACCATGTTCTATAGCAGTGCTGGTACTAGGTCCAGGATGGGCTGCGCTGCTGGTGTATGCCTCACCACGTAATCCGACAGCGCAAGCCCCACTCTGCTGCCCTTGAAGCGGATCCTGCGCAACCTGTGGTCTAGCAACACAGGGCCGGGTACGCCTAGTGATATCAGGGACCTCAACCTCATCGTCCGAACTTTGGGTCAGATTGCCACTGCTTGCTACAGGTTTGTATTCTGACTCGCTGGATTTGTCAGATGTGGGTTCCCATTCCTCATCCAACTGGGTCAGAAGCCTGTAGGCCTCTTCAGAAGAATACCCCTTACTTGCCATTTGGTCAACTAAATTTAGGGGGTATTTCCTGAGACTACCCAAGAAAAAAAGCAAGCCTGTCTTACAAATGGGAGGCTAGCGAAGTACCTGAGGCCGCTGCGATTGATAAAAAATATCGAAACTGATTTTTTTAATCGCCGTAGTGATTGCGCAGTGATAAAAAAAAAATAAAAGTGTCACTGCGGCTGGGCGGACTGGGTGAACGCACGTGTGTGCGACCGATCAGGCCTGATTGGGCAAAAACTGCGTTTTGGGTGGAGGGCGAACTAAGATGACACTAATACAATTATAGATCTGACTGTGATCAGTTCTGATCACTTACAGATACTATAAAAGTGCAAATGCTGATTAGCGAATCAGTGACTGCGGTGCGGTGGGCTGGGCGCTAACTGACGCTAACTACCTAACAAAGGGGCCTAAACTATCCTAAAACCTAACAGTCAATACTAGTGAAAAAAAAAATATGTGACAGTTTACACTGATCACTTTTTTCCCTTTCACTAGTGATTGACAGGGATGATCAAGGGGTTAATTGGGGTGATGGGGGGTGATCTGGGGCTAAATGCGAGGTGTTTTGTGCACTTACAGTTTATCTGTGCTCCTCTGCTGGACGAAAAGGACCAGCAGAGGAGCAGGGAAGCCATTTAACACCTTATATTTATAAATATAGTGTGGTAAATGGCTTCTGATTCGATCTGATTCACCAACCTGCCAGCGATGATCATTGGCTGGCAGGCTGGTGACGAACTTCTCCTGCGACGATTCCCGGCCCACACTGCGCATGTGCGGGCCGGCTTGGTGCGTCGTCTCGCGAGATGACGCACGTATGCGTCCAGGAGGAATAACCCGGCCGCCTGCAGGACGCAATCCTGCGTTAGGCGGTCGGGTAGCGGTTAATAAAAAGAAAAGAAAATAGAGAAAAAATAAATAAAATGATTAACAACCTATGAAAATAACTTTATATCGACCTGGAGCAACTCCATCCTATGGGCCACCTGCAACATACAGTCCCATGTAAATAACATAACTCCCCTCCCTCCTACAGTCCCATGGAAATAACATCACTCCACTCAAACATACAGTCCCATGCAAATAACATCAGTCCCCTCTGTCCAAAATAAGGTGCCATGTAAATAACATCAATCCACTGCCTTTAGCCCCACCAACATGCAGCTCCATGTAAATAACATTACTCCCTTCCATTCAGTCCCTTCAGCATACAGTCCCATGTAAATAACATCACTCCCCTTCCTACAGCATACAGTCCCATGTAAATACCACTCCCTTCCATTTAGTCCCTCCAGCATACAGTCCCATGTAAATAACAGCCGCCCTCCACATACAGCAGGGCTGCTCTCTCTTCACACACTTCTATTCTCAGGCTCTTCCTCACACGTCTTTCCCCGCCAAAACAGAATTACCTCAACCTTACTTTTCACTTACAGCTCAGGATCACATGACCTGGTCACGTGACCTGCACCTCTCAGCAGTCCGTACATTCTATTCTAAGCATCAGACTTCTCCTCAGGCTCTGACACTGCTGAGACGTCCCTCCCCCAGCAGTCCCCGCCCCTTCCTGTGACATCACACCTCCATTGTATTTACTACCCACAGAGCAGATCCAGATAAGAAACCACTGCTGTGTCTGCAACCATCATATATATACAGGTAAGTGCCCGTAACTGGGAGAGACGCAGTGCATGCTGGGGGTTATAGTTACCGAGGAGACCTCCTGACACCGGCCAGTATGGAGCCGGGTCCTATTATTACCTGTCAGATCAGGAGAGACGCAGTGCATGCTGGGGGTTATAGTTACTGAGGAGACCCCCTGACACCGGCCAGTATGGAGCCGGGTCCTATTATTACCTGTCAGATCAGGAGAGACGCAGTGCATGCTGGTGGTTATAGTTACTGAGGAGACCCCCTGACACCGGCCAGTATGGAGCCGGGTCCTATTATTACCTGTCAGATCAGGAGAGACGCAGTGCATGCTGGGGGTTATAGTTACTGAGGAGACCTCCTGACACCGGCCAGTATGGAGCCGGGTCCTAGTATTACCTGTCAGATCAGGAGAGACGCAGTGCATGCTGGGGGTTATAGTTACTGAGGAGACCCCCTGACACCGGCCAGTATGGAGCCGGGTCCTAGTATTACCTGTCAGATCAGGAGAGACGCAGTGCATGCTGGGGGTTATAGTTACTGAGGAGACCTCCTGACACCGGCCAGTATGGAGCCGGGTCCTATTATTACCTGTCAGATCAGGAGAGACACAGTGCATGCTGGGGGTTATAGTTACTGAGGAGACCCCCTGACACCGGCCAGTATGGAGCCGGGTCCTATTATTACCTGTCAGATCAGGAGAGACGCAGTGCATGCTGGGGGTTATAGTTACTGAGGAGACCCCCTGACACCGGCCAGTATGGAGCCGGGTCCTATTATTACCTGTCAGATCAGGAGAGACGCAGTGCATGCTGGGGGTTATAGTTACTGAGGAGACCTCCTGACACCGGCCAGTATGGAGCCGGGTCCTATTATTACCTGTCAGATCAGGAGAGACGCAGTGCATGCTGGGGGTTATAGTTACTGAGGAGACCCCCTGACACCGGCCAGTATGGAGCCGGGTCCTATTATTACCTGTCAGATCAGGAGAGACGCAGTGCATGCTGGTGGTTATAGTTACTGAGAAGACCCCTGACACCGGCCAGTATGGAGCCGGGTCCTATTATTACCTGTCAGATCAGGAGAGACGCAGTGCATGCTGGGGGTTATAGTTACTGAGGAGACCCCCTGACACCGGCCAGTATGGAGCCGGGTCCTAGTATTACCTGTCAGATCAGGAGAGACGCAGTGCTTGCTGGGGGTTATAGTTACTGAGGAGACCCCTGACACCGGCCAGTATGGAGCCGGGTCCTATTATTACCTGTCGGATCAGGAGAGACGCAGTGCATGCTGGGGGTTATAGTTACTGAGGAGACCCCCTGACACCGGCCAGTATGGAGCCGGGTGCTATTATTACCTGTCAGATCAGGAGAGACGCAGTGCATGCTGGGGGTTATAGTTACTGAGGAGTCCTCCTGACACCGGCCAGTATGGAGCCGGTTCCTATTATTACCTGTCAGATCAGGAGAGACGCAGTGCATGCTGGGGGTTATAGTTACTGAGGAGACCCCCTGACACCGGCCAGTATGGAGCCGAGTCCTATTATTACCTGTCAGATCAGGAGAGACGCAGGGCATGCTGGGGGTTATAGTTACTGAGGAGACCCCCTGACACCGGCCAGTAGGGAGCCGGGTCCTATTATTACCTGTCAGATCAGGAGAGACGCAGTGCATGCTGGGGGTTATAGTTACTGAGGAGACCCTCTGATACCGGCCAGTATGGAGCCGGGTCCTATTATTACCTGTCAGATCAGGAGAGACGCAGTGCATGCTGGGGGTTATAGTTACTGAGGAGACCCCCTGACACCGGCCAGTATGGAGCCGGGTCCTATTATTACCTGTCAGATCAGGAGAGACGCAGTGCATGCTGGGGGTTATAGTTACTGAGGAGACCCCCTGACACCGGCCAGTATGGAGCCGGGTGCTATTATTACCTGTCAGATCAGGAGAGACGCAGTGCATGCTGGGGGTTATAGTTACTGAGGAGTCCTCCTGACACCGGCCAGTATGGAGCCGGGTCCTATTATTACCTGTCAGATCAGGAGAGACGCAGTGCATGCTGGGGGTTATAGTTACTGAGGAGACCCCCTGACACCGGCCATTATGGAGCCGGGTCCTATTATTACCTGTCAGATCAGGAGAGACGCAGTGCATGCTGGGGGTTATAGTTACTGAGGAGACCTCCTGACACCAGCCAGTATGGAGCCGGGTCCTATTATTACCTGTCAGATCAGGAGAGACGCAGTGCATGCTGGGGGTTATAGTTACTGAGGAGACCCCCTGACACCGGCCAGTATGGAGCCGGGTCCTATTATTACCTGTCAGATCAGGAGAGACACAGTGCATGCTGGGGGTTATAGTTACTGAGGAGACCCCCTGACACCGGCCAGTATGGAGCCGGGTCCTATTATTACCTGTCAGATCAGGAGAGACGCAGTGCATGCTGGGGGTTATAGTTACTGAGGAGACCCCCCCCTGACACCGGCCAGTATGGAGCCGGGTCCTATTATTACCTGTCAGATCAGGAGAGACGCAGTGCATGCTGGGGGTTATAGTTACTGAGGAGACCTCCTGACACCAGCCAGTATGGAGCCGGGTCCTATTATTACCTGTCAGATCAGGAGAGACGCAGTGCATGCTGGGGGTTTTAGTTACTGAGGAGACCTCCTGACACCGGCCAGTATGGAGCCGGGTCCTAGTATTACCTGTCAGATCAGGAGAGACGCAGTGCATGCTGGGGGTTATAGTTACTGAGGAGACCCCCTGACACCGGCCAGTATGGAGCCGGGTCCTATTATTACCTGTCAGATCAGGAGAGACGCAGTCCATGCTGGGGGTTATAGTTACTGAGGAGTCCTCCTGACACCGGCCAGTATGGAGCCGGGTCCTATTATTACCTATCAGATCAGGAGAGACGCAGTGCATGCTGGGGGTTATAGTTACTGAGGAGACCCCCTGACACCGGCCATTATGGAGCCGGGTCCTATTATCACCTGTCAGATCAGGAGAGACGCAGTGCATGCTGGGGGTTATAGTTGAGGAGACCTCCTGACACCGGCCAGTATGGAGCCGGGTCCTATTATTACCTGTCAGATCAGGAGAGACGCAGTCCATGCTGGGGGTTATAGTTACTGAGGAGTCCTCCTGACACCGGCCAGTATGGAGCCGGGTCCTATTATTACCTGTCAGATCAGGAGAGACGCAGTGCATGCTGGGGGTTATAGTTACTGAGGAGACCCCCTGACACCGGCCATTATGGAGCCGGGTCCTATTATCACCTGTCAGATCAGGAGAGACGCAGTGCATGCTGGGGGTTATAGTTACTGAGAAGACCTCCTGACACCGGCCAGTATGGAGCCGGGTCCTATTATCACCTGTCAGATCAGGAGAGACGCAGTGCATGCTGGGGGTTATAGTTACTGAGGAGACCTCCTGACACCGGCCAGTATGGAGCCGGGTCCTATTATTACCTGTCAGATCAGGAGAGACGCAGTGCATGCTGGGGGTTATAGTTACTGAGGAGACCTCCTGACACCGGCCAGTATGGAGCCGGGTCCTATTATTACCTGTCAGATCAGGAGAGACGCAGTGCATGCTGGGGGTTATAGTTACTGAGGAGACCCCCTGACACCGGCCAGTATGGAGCCGGGTCCTATTATTACCTGTCAGATCAGGAGAGACGCAGTACATGCTGGGGGTTATAGTTACTGAGGAGTCCTCCTGACACCGGCCAGTATGGAGCCGGGTCCTATTATTACCTGTCAGATCAGGAGAGACGCAGTGTATGCTGGGGGTTATAGTTACTGAGGAGACCCCCTGACACCGGCCAGTATGGAGCCGGGTCCTATTATTACCTGTCAGATCAGGAGAGACGCAGTGCATGCTGGGGGTTATAGTTACTGCAGATTTAGTTTCCAGATGACACCCAGCTGTACACTTCATCCCCCGACATCACCCTTAGTAGAGAACACCACTGACTGTTTGTCCTCTGTGACTCTTCCTTTCTGCAACTGAATCTTTGAAAACCTGAACATCTTGTGTTTTCATCATCCACCGACCTCCTTCTGATCCTGATATTTCCCTCTCAGTGTGCGGCACGCCCGCTCCCTGTGTCTCTTCACTACACTGCGTTTCGTCTACCTTGCGGCGGAGGTGTAGTGTATTTACAAGTACTCGCTTCCTTCAAGTGACTGGAACAAGTGCTTGGAATTACACTGCACTGCCGAGACGACGGGGACTGTAATGAAGAGGAAGTAGAGGTCAGATGGTGATCGGCAGGGGTCAGCCATACGATGATCAGATATTGCTGACGTATCCTGAGGGTAGGTCATCAGAAATATATTGCCTGCAGAACCCCTTTAAGACGCTATAAAAGATAAATATCATAAGCCCAAAGTGACATATAAAAAGCCAGTGCTATAAAATAGGAGCGGTCTTGTCAGATATAGTAGACTCTGGCAGCAGTGACCATCAGATTGTCCAGAGGGCATTGGGATCGGGTTAAATCCCTCAGGCAGGCAATTGTTTGGAAGCCTTCCTTCCCGGCAATAGCCTGCTCGTCAGTGGAGGAGATCAGTGCTATTACTTGCAGCAATCGCCACAGTACTCGCTGTTTGCTGGCAGCAGATCGGATGCTTGCTTAAAGGGGTTCTGCAGTTCTTTCAAACGGATGATCTATCCTCTGGATAGATCATCAGCATCTGATCATCGGGGGTCCGACACCTGGGACCCCAGACAATCAGCTGTTTGAGAAGGCTCCAGGAGCGCTGCGGCCTTCTCTCAGTTTCCCACAGGCCCAGTGACGTCACGATTAGTATCACTGGCCCAGGTGGGGCTAAGCTGTGTTCACTGGAATAGAGCTTAGCCCCGCCCATGCCAGTGATACCAGTCGTGGCGTCACTGGGCCTGCGGTAAACAGTGAGAAGGCCCTGTCCTTCGTCACTGCCACATTGATGTGTAATAGAGGTATTATAAAGCCAGCCATGATCCCTCATGAAGCACAAGTCCCTCTAGTCTACACAATAGATCCCCGGTTTAGCCCTTTATGTACTTTAGGTAGAATATAAAAGGTTGCAATTGTGGGATGTTTAGGGAGTAAAAATTTAAATCCTCCCTAATAATCCCATCCAGAACGCAACACAACTGCGACATGTGCCAGCACCATTACTACTACTCCTATGCCTTCGCCATGTGCCAGTCACCTCACTGGTTGCGCATTCAGTATAGAATTAAATTTAAACAGCTCATTCTCACTGACAAAGCTCTCCACAGTGCTGCAACCCTTACATCTCCTCCTCATCTCTGTCTACCAGCCTACCCGTGCTCTCCACAGTGCTGCACCCCCAACATCTCCTTCCTCATCTCTGTCTACCATCCTATCCCCGTGCTCTCCCCAGTGCTGCAACCCTTACATCTCCTTCCTCATCTCTGTCTACCATCCTATCCCCGTGCTCTCCACAGTGCTGCACCCCCTACATCTCCTCCTCATCTCTGTCTACCATCCTATCCCCGTGCTCTCCACAGTGCTGCACCCCCTACATCTCCTCCTCATCTCTGTCTACCATCCTATCCCCGTGCTCTCCACAGTGCTGCAACCCTTACATCTCCTTCCTCATCTCTGTCTACCATCCTATCCCCGTGCTCTCCACAGTGCTGCAACCCTTACATCTCCTTCCTCATCTCTGTCTACCATCCTATCCCCGTGCTCTCCACAGTGCGGCACCCCCTACATCTCCTCCTCATCTCTGTCTACCATCCTATCCCCGTGCTCTCCACAGTGCTGCAACCCTTACATCTCCTTCCTCATCTCTGTCTACCATCCTATCCCCGTGCTCTCCACAGTGCTGCAACCCTTACATCTCCTTCCTCATCTCTGTCTACCATCCTATCCCCGTGCTCTCCACAGTGCTGCAACCCTTACATCTCTTCCCTCATCTCTGTCTACCATCCTACCCCTGCTCTCCACAGTGCTGCACCCCCTACATCTCTTCCCTCATCTCTGTCTACCATACTATCCCCGTGCTCTCCACAGTGCTGCACCCCCTACATCTCCTCCTCATCTCTGTCTACCATCCTACCCATGCTCTCCACAGTGCTACACCCCCTACATCTCTTCCCTCATCTCTGTCTACCATCCTATCCCCGTGCTCTCCACAGTGCTGCACCTCCTACATCTCCTTCCTCATCTCTGTCTACCATCCTACCCGTGCTCTCCACAGTGCTGCACCCCCTACATCTCCTTCCTCATCTCTGTATACCATCCTACCTGTGCTCTCCACAGTGCTGCACTCCTACATCCCCTCCTCATCTCTGTCTACCATCCTATCCCCGTGCTCTCCACAGTGCTGCAACCCTTACATCTCTTCCCTCATCTCTGTCTACCATCCTACCCCTGCTCTCCACAGTGCTGCACCCCCTACATCTCTTCCCTCATCTCTGTCTACCATACTATCCCCGTGCTCTCCACAGTGCTGCACCCCCTACATCTCCTCCTCATCTCTGTCTACCATCCTACCCATGCTTTCCACAGTGCTACACCCCCTACATCTCTTCCCTCATCTCTGTCTACCATCCTACCCGTGCTCTCCACAGTGCTGCACCTCCTACATCTCTTCCCTCATCTCTGTCTACCATCCTATCCCCGTGCTCTCCACAGTGCTGCACCTCCTACATCTCCTTCCTCATCTCTGTCTACCATCCTACCCATGCTCTCCACAGTGCTGCACCCCCTACATCTCCTTCCTCATCTCTGTCTACCATCCTATCCCCGTGCTCTCCACAGTGCTGCACCTCCTACATCTCCTTCCTCATCTCTGTCTACCATCCTACCCTTGCTCTCCACAGTGCTGCACATAGGGTTGTCACGATTAGGGATCAACCGATATTGATTTTTAGAGCCGATACCAATAACCTGTGAATCTTCAGGCCGATAGCTGATAACTTATGCCGATATTCCCTGTTCACCCTATTAGGGTGAATAGGACCTCACACGTTCCCTGCTGCCCTGTGCATAGTACACACAGCAGAAGGGAGCTCACCATGGCAGCCAGGGCTTTAGTAGCGTCCTGACTGCCATGCTAACCGATCTGAGCCCCACGATTAAACTGCTGGGGCTCCAATCAGAACTGCCACCAATGAAATTTCTTAGGTTTGGGGAGGAGGGACCCTGCGGCCACTGCCACCAATGCCTTTAATACTGCACTGCACCACCAATAATAATTAACTTTTAATACAGATACAGGAGGCAGGTATAGTCAGGTATTTGTATTAAAATTACCATTGGTGGCACAGTGGCACCCGCTGTGCTGGCTGCTTGACTCTGGGGAGGACACTCAGGAGGCTGCTGCTGCCGTTCTCTGAGCGCACTAGCTGAGACCGCGCAGCGGTAAACCCTCCACTTTCCCTCCTCCTGCTTTAATATTAGCCAGACATTCATTGGTGGCAGTGGTGCGGACAGCTTCAGAGCCCGCTCATTTTATTGGGCTCTGTGGCGGCTGCGCCATAGGAGGGATGGATTCCCTCCCACCGTTCCTTCCCCTCTTCTTCTCCACTGACTCTTGCCACTGAACATTTCGGCGCGTGCCAAGCGCCATGTTTTCTCATAAGCGAGCAGCGCTGGACGCAGTAACGGCATATTGGCAAGGTTAGATGCCGATAATATCGGTAAATCCGATAATCGGTCGATCCCTAGTCACGATACCAAAATTTTGATTCGATTTCGATACGATAAAAAATTATTGCGACACTCGATACCATTCAATACCACAAATAAAACCCCCAAAAAGCCGCGTGCATTCCGCATTTTATGGAACGTCCGGCCCTAATCGAACAGTCCAATCCTATTTTTTGGAGGGGACAAGGTGACTAAAGAATGTCGAATCGCACTTTATTTTTTTTTCTGTAACGGCGTTCACCGCATAGGGGAGATTTTTTTATATTTTAATAGTTTGTACTTTTTTGGGCGTGGCGATATGTAATATGTTTATTTATTTATTGTTTATATATTTTATATGTAAAATTGGAAAAGATTTATACTGCCACTGTGAAGGGAACCCTGTGGCCACTGCCACCTATGATTAGAATACTTTGGGGGGGGGGGCGCCCTGCGCCACCAATGACTCTAATACTGGGGTTTGGGGGAGGGGGAGGTCGCACTGCAAAACCAATGAAGAGAAGTAACCTTTTAATACAAATACAGGAAGTGGGTGCCGGTGGCAGAATCACATAGCCGGCACCCGACCTCTATGACAGGGCACTGAGATCTGTGGTAGTTAACCACTGAGGGGTTAACTGGCTGCCTATCTTTGTATTAGTGGGTTAGTTATCATCATTGGTGGCCACAGCCCCTCCCCTCCTCCCGTCTCTCTTCCTATTGGCAGCAGCGGAATAGGGGCGAGGGAGGGAGAGACTCCTTCTCCCCTGTGCTTCTAAGGAGAACATGGAGCGCGCTGAGAGCAGCACACGCCATGTTCTCTGATATTAGGCTGCGCTGTAGGCTGCGCAAATCGATACCAGTACAAAAGTATCAATTGGGTATCGATAATTCGATACCCGGTGCAACCCTAGCTGCACCCCCTACATCTCTTCCCTCATCTCTGTCTACCATCCTACCCATGCTCTCCACAGTGCTGCACTCCCTACATCTCCTCCTCATCTCTGTCTGCCAGCCTACCCGTGCTCTCCACAGTGCCGCACCCTCTACATCTCCTGCCTCATCTCTGTCTACCATCCTACCAGTACTCTCCACAGTGCTGCACTCCCTACATCTCCTCCTCATCTCTGTCTGCCAGCCTACCCGTGCTCTCCACAGTGCTGCACCCCCTACATCTCCTCCTCATCTCTGTCTACCATCCTGCATGAGCATGAGTTTTGTAGTAATCTGACATTTCTATCTGGGTGCAGTGCTTTTTTGTCTAGGAGTATAAGTTTTACTACTTTTATTCAATGAAAACCCTTTTTCAATAAATTTGTTTTTCTAGGATCTATAATTTTTTCTTGTTCATGTAGCTTTGATTTCAGATTTTTGGGAAAGACCTCTAGTTCTCATTGGCTTCATTCTGGGACACAGGACTTATTGTCAGGAGCCTGGTCTTCATTGTGTGGGAAATGTCTTCATTTCTCACCTGATGCCTCTGTTTTTTTTTCCACAGTTGTAATTTAATATCGGTGGTGTAGGCTCTGAGAAGCGGGGTCTCTCCAGGAGCAGTAAGTGCAGTTCTGGATCTCACTAATGCTCTTGTCCCTGGAGGATTTCCAGCCTCTCCTCTCCTTATAAAGGCGCCTGCAGTACTAGAAGCCTCCAGTTCTCTCCTCTTCTCCTGAATGACCACCAAGGATGGACAGGAAGGAGATCAGCAGAAGAATATTAAACTTCACCTTGGAGATCATCTCCCTGCTGAGCGGAGAGGTAAACTTTTCTAGATTTCTCTCTTCTTTGTTGAATTCTGTAAGAAGTCAGACATCGGGAAGGAGAATCCATCATAGGAAGGGTCCAGGGGAACAGCCTCCAGACCTCCCAAGTGACAGAGAACCTGAAGATCAGCCACCAGTATGGTCAGTGATGGATCATGGAGACCAATAGTCATGTTGTAGGAGCCATGAGAAGGTAAGTAGGCATGTTGTACCCAGGAGGAGAGGAAGCAGAGGAGGAAATGGCCGAAGTGTGGCCTAGAGGGAGGATTTCTACCCCTAGTCTGACATCTAGATCAGTGTTTCCCAACCAGTGTGCCTCCAGCTGTGGCAAAACGACAACTCCCAGCATGCCCGGACAGCCTTTGGCTGTCCGAGCATGCTGGGAGTTGTCGTTTTGCCACAGCTGGAGGCACACTGGTTGGGAAACACTGATCTAGATGATACTGGACTATAACAAGGAGGCCTCCACTACGTCTAGAGGAAAGAAGGTTTTTCCACCAACATAGAAGAGGAGTCTTTACTGTAAGAGCAGTGAGACTATGGAGCTCTCAGTTAGAGGAAGGAGTCATGGAGAATTCTCTAGGAGAGTCCAGAAGGGGCCTGGAGTGTAAGAATATTCCAGTTTCTAATTTCTTTCCCTAAGGGCTCTGTCACTGCCTGCCCTGTGAGAGATCTGAGAAGATCGGATAGACTTGCAGCACGTGAGTCTATCTGACAGGTCTTTCTGTGTTTCCTTTCTGTTTGTTGTTGTGGGCAGGATCCCACCCTCTCCACAGGTTCTGCTCGTTAGCTGTTTAGGAGGCTCTATTTAAGTCCGCCTCTTACTGCTGACTTTGTGGTACATATTTACCTTCAGGAGTTCTATGCAGGTTGTTTGTGGATCCTCTACTTCCCGCTCGTCTCAAGCCAAGTCCTCCTTTTCTCCCCTTTGTGCGTGTGTTGCTTCTAGGTCTCAGGGAGATGCTAGTCCCTTCATGGTGGAAGGTAGTGGCTGTCTCATTCCCCGCTCCCTAAGTTAGGCTTTGCTTCAGCTTCAGCAGGGCTTAGGTTCCAGTGTATGAGTTTGTTCACAATCAGAACTTGCTCATACTGTCAGCAGTCAGGGAGAGGCTCAGGGATTGTTAGGAGGTTACCATTCCCTCCTCCCTAGCTATGGGGCCTAGTCTGTTTACCTGTTGCTGTTTGTTTTCTTGGTGTTCCTCATATCCCCACTTGCCATGACATTATCAACCGCCCCTGCCGTCATTATTTTCCTTGCTTTGTGCAGATATGGATACTGTTAATGCACTGGTGGATCGCATGCAGGGTTTATCTTTGGAGGTAGCTGACCTCCGTAATTCAGTTGCACAGTTTCAGAATTCTCAGGCGTCTGGTTTTGTCAGTGGGAACCAGGGCAGCCTTGAACCTAAAGTCGCCCTCCCAGATAGGTTTTCTGGGGGGAGTGATAATTTTGTTTGGTTCAGAGAATCTTGTAAATTGTATTTTTGACTTTTTCAAATTTTTTAGAGCCCTGGGCATTATTTATGATGACCCAGACCGGGTTTCTCTGGCAGCGTAGTTTGAGTCAGGGAGAACGTTCTGCAGAGTCATATTGCTCTGAATTTAGGAGATGGGCATCTAATTCGGAGTGGAATGACCCAGCACTCCGTAGTCAATTCTGTCAAGGGCTGTCTGAGAGACTGAAAGACGCCCTGGCATTCCACGAAAACCCTAATTCTTTGGAAGCGGCTATGTGCCTAGCCGTACGGATTGATAGACGTCTGAGAGAGAGGTGCAAGTTTCCCCTCACTCAGGATGCACTACCATGAATCATCCTCTTCTGTCCCGCGGGGTACAGAGACACTCAAGCTCGTGTCTGGTGATGTGTCTATGCAATTGGGACAGGTCTCTTCATGTCCTGCTAATAGGAACTTCAGGATTCAGAGAAGACTTTGTTTCTTCTGTGGTAAAGAAGGACATTTAATTAACATATGTCCTTATATTTATATTTAAACCTCAAGGTGAAAAAGGTAAAAGAAAAAAGGTTGTAACTAATGGGCCTAGTTTTCTTACTCTTTGCAGTGTGGGTGGGGAGTCGGAGAAGGTATTTTTGTCTTTTACTGGTAGTACCCGATTTCTCCTGACTGCCATGGTGGCGCTAGACTTCGAAAATATTGAATTGGAAGTATTTGTTCACAGTGGGCAGGGGTTAACCTTGTGGACTATCAGTTCATTTAGAGTCATGGTTTTAAAACAAGCGCGTTAAAAAAAAGGGATATTTGTGTTTGCTATTGATTTCGCTCCTCTCTCGCAAAAGTGTCTGACTCATATGGTGCATGATATTCATTTGATGGTGGGCGATTCCCATGTTGAGTCAATTTCTTGTTTCGTACTGAAGGGTTTGCCTGCCCCTCTAGTGCTAGGTTTACCATGGTTGACCAGACATAATCCTACGATAGATTGGCAAGCAAAACAGATCAGTAATTGGAGTGATTTCTGTATAGACAACTGTCTCGGCGCTTCACTTTCTGTGGTATCCACTAAGTTGTTACCTTCGTTTCTTTCAGATTTTTCTGACATATATTTTCTGAGGGTGGAGATCAGGAGTTACCCCCTCACCAAGAGTATGATTGTCTGGTCAACCTTATTCCCGGAGCTAAATTGCCAAAGTCTTGGTTGTTTAATCTTTCCCAACCCGAAAGAGTAGCTATGCGAGAGTATATTACCAAGAGTTTGGCAAGCGGACATATTAGACCAGGGATGGGCAAACTCCGCCCTCCAGCTGTTTTAAAATTACAAATCCCATCATGCCCTGCTGTAGACTGGGAATGATGGGATTTGCAGTTTTAAAACAGCTGGAGGGCCGTGTTTGCCCATCCCTGTAACAATCTAAGTCACTGGTGGCTGCCAGCTTATTTTTTTGTAAAAAAAAAAAAAAAAGATGGGACCCTTAGACCGTGTTTAGACTTCCGGGAGCTAAATCGTATCACTGTCCGTGATCCTTATCCCCTTCCTTTGATCCTGGATTTATTCGATCAGATTGTCAGAACCAAGGTGTTTTCCAAGTTGGATTTAAGAGGGGCTTATAATCTGATAAGAATCAGGGAAGGGGACGAATGGAAGACTGCGTTTAATACCCCTGAGGGCCACTTCGAGAACTTGGTCATGCCCAAAGCACTTTATCAATGACATTTTTCATTATTTGGTGGGGAGGTTTGTTGTTATTTACCTCGATGACATACTAATTTACCCGCCTGATATAGAAACTCATCAGGATCATTTAAGACAAGTATTACTGATCCTCCTGGAGAATAAGTTATATACTAAGTTAGAAAAATGTGTGTTTGCTGTTCAGGAGCTACAGTTCCTGGGTTACCTGCTTTCTTCCTCAGGTTTTCGTATGGATCCCGAAAAGGTCCGTGCAGTATTGGACTGGGATCGACCTGAGAATCAGAAAGTGCTGATGCGGTTTTTGGGGTTTACTATTACTACAGAAAATGTATCCTGAATTATTCTACTGTTAAGCCTTTGACCGATATGACCAAGAAAGGTGTGGATTTCTCAGTCTGGTCTGAAGAGGCATTACATGCTTTTTCTTCAGTAAATAAATGTTTCGCTTCTGCTCCTATTCTGGTGCAACCTGATGTGTCTCAGCCTTTCATTGTGGAGGTTGACGCGCCAGAAGTGGGAGTTGGAGCAGTTTTGTCGCAGGGTCCTTCTCCTGGCAAAATTGTGTTTTAAAAAAAAAAAACTCTCTTCTGCCGAAAGAAATTATGATGTTGGTAATAGGGAGTTGCTGGCCATTAAATTGGCCTTTGAAGAATGGCGTCATTGGTTAGAAGAAGCGATTCATCCATTTACGGTAATTACTGATCATACGAATCTCTTACCTGCAATCGGCAAAGCGTCTGAACCCAAGGCTGGCTAGATGGTCATTGTTTTTTACCAGATTTACCAGATTTACCAGGGGGGGGGGGGATTCGGAGGCTCCAGCTGCGATTTTGGCTGATGGGGTGGTGATTTCCTCCCTGTATTCTGAACTTGAGGCGGAGGTGTTGGAAGCTTAAGGTGAGGCACCTGATTCCTGTCCTCCAAGGAGGTTGTTTGTTCCTTCTGGGCTTCGGCACAAGGTGTTCAAGGAACATCATGATACTGTCCTTGTGGGGCACCCTGGGAGCAGATCCACTGTGGATCTTATTTCCCAGAGATTCTGGTGGCCAGGTTTACGTAAAGGTGTGGAGGGTTATATGGCAGCCAGTGAGACCTGTGCACGTGCCAAGGTGACTGATACTCCGCCTTCAGGATCTCATCTTCCTTTGTCCATCCCATCCCATCCCTGGACACATTTGTCCATGGACTTCATCACTGATTTGCCTAGTTCCTCTAGGAAGTCAGTGATTTTGGTGGTGGTGGACCGCTTCAGTAAGATGGCGCACTTTATACCATTTTCAGGTTTGCCCAATGTCAAGACTCTCGCTCAAGTGCTTATTGATAACATCGTGAAATTACACGGCATTCCCTCTGATGTGGTGTCTAATAGGGGGACACAATTTGTTTCCAGGTTCTGGAGGGCATTTTGTACTCGTCTGGGAGTTCAGTTGTCCTTCTCTTCGGCTTTCCACCCTCAGTCGAACAGACAAACTGAGCACACTAACCAGAATAGGGAAACTTGCTTGTGTTTTGTCTCCGAGAATCAGGAAGAGTGGTCTTCATTTTTGTCTTTGCCTGAGTTTGCCTTAAATAACTGTAGACAGGATCCACTGATAAGTCACCATTTTTTGGTACATATGGGTTTCACCCTCAGTTTTGGTACCTTTTCTGGGACTAAGTCCTCTGGTGTACCTGAAGAGGAAAGATTCTCTTCCTCATTGTCATCTATCTGGGGGAAGATTTAAATCAATTTGAAAAAAATGGGTGAAAGATATAAACGTATAGCTGACAAGAGACATATGACTGGTCCGGACCTGTGTGTGGATGATTTGGTGTGGTTGTCCACTAAGAACATTAAGTTGAAGGTACCCTCTTGGAAGTTGGGCCAAGATTTATTGGTCCTTACAAGATCTCTGCCATTATTAATCCGGTTGCGTTTCGTCTCGAACTTCCACAGGCTTGGAAGATCCATAATGTGTTTCACAGGTCTTTGTTTAAAAACTATGTGGAACCTGCTGAACCATCTCCCTTGCCACCTCCTCCTGTCTTGGTAGATGGTAATCCGGAGTGTCAGATCTCCAGAATAATTAACTCACTTATTCTTCGTGGTTCCCTTCAGTACCTCGTACATTGGAAGGGTTACGGTCCAGAAGTAAGAATGTGGGTTCCAGCGACTGATGTCAGTGCTAGTCGCCTTTTGTAGCCTTTTCACAAGGCGCACTCGGATAAGGTCGGTCCTGGGTGTCCAGAGGTCACCCGTAGAAGGGGGGGTACTGTCACTGCCTGCCCTGTGAGAGATGTGAGAAGATTGGATAGATTTGCAGCACGTGAGTCTATCTGACAGGTCCCTCTGTGTTTCCCTTCTGTTTGTTGTTGTGGGCAGGATCCCACCCTCTCCACAGGTTCTGCTCGTTAGCTGTTTAAGAGGCTCTATTTAAGTCTGCCTTTTACTGCTGACTTTGCGGTTGATATTTTCCTTCAGGAGTTCTATCCAGGTTGTTTGTGGATCCCCTACTCCCCGCTTGTCTCAAGCCAAGTCCTCCTTTTCTCCCCTTTGTGCGTGTGTTGCTTCTAGGTCTCAGGGAGACGCTGGTCCCTTCACGGTGGAAGGTAGTAGCTGTCTCATTCTCAGATAACTAAGTGAGGGTTTGCTTCAGTGTCAGCAGGGCTTAGGTTCCAGCGTATGAGTTCATTCACCATCAGGACTTGCTCATACTGTCAGCAGTCAGGGAGAAGCTCAGGGATTGTTGGAAGGTTACCATTCCCTCCTCCCTAGCTTTGGGGCCTAGTCTGTTTACCTGTTGCTGTTTGTTTAATTGGTGTTCCTCATATCCCCACTTGCCATGACAGGCTCATGCACATGGCTGTTTCCATTTTTGCAGTCCGTAAATTTTAGATCCGCAAAACATGTACCGTATTTTTCGCCCTATAAGACGCACCTAGGTTTTTGAGGAGGAAAATAAGAAAAAAAATATTTTTAACCAAAAGGTGTGCTTTTGGTGGGTTTGAACTAATGGCAGTCTGTGCATGACACTATTTTGGGGGATCTGTGGATGGCACTGTTATGGGGGGAGCTGTGGATGGCATTGTGATAGGGGGGTCTGTGGATGACATTATGATGGTGGGGGGGATCTGTGGATGGCATTATGATGGTGGGGGGGATCTGTGGATGGCATTATGATGGTGGGGGGGATCTGTGGATGGCATTATGATGGTGGAGGGATCTGTGGATGGCATTATGATGGTGGAGGGATCTGTGGATGGCATTATGATGGTGGGGGGATCTGTGGATGGCATTATGATGGGGGGGATCTGTGGATGGCATTATGATGGGGGGGATCTGTGGATGGCACGGTTATGGGGTGGTGGATCTGTGGATGACGCTGCTATATGTGTCATCCACAGATCCCCCCCATAACAGTCCCATCCACAGATCCCCCCCCCCCCCCATCATAATGCCATTCCACATACCCCCATTCACAGATTCCTAGGGAGGCACTGTAGTAGGCGGGGAGAGCGGCAGGGCTGTGCAGGCACTGTACTCTGGCCCCGCAGCTCAGTATGTACTGTATTATACGTAGTGTTAATCATCAGATCTAAACTGAATAATGATGCGCTCCCCCTGCTCCCCATGTGTACCGTACTTACCGTTACATGTCACGCTCCTGTAGTAAGCACTAGCAGCCAGCAGGCAGGCCGGGCGGCCATAACTCACTGAGGTCACATGCCTGCTACTTCATTCATAAAGTAGGCGGAGCAGGCACGTGACCCGCCGCTCTCCCCGCCTACTACAGTCCCTCCTCTCTCCTCACTAAGACATTGCAGTCTGCGATGTAAATTGCCAGCATTCGCTTTTGGGGGGAAAAAGTGTGTCTTATGGGGCGAAAAATACGGAATACCAGCCGCATGTGTTCTGCATTTTGCGGAACGAAATGTCCGGCCCTCAATAGAGCAGTCGTATCCTTGTCCGTGATATGGACAAGAATAGGACATGTTCTATTTATTTATTTATTTTTTAAGTGAATGGTTCCATAGCCGACCTACAAAGAATGCTGCTCGGAAGGGGACCCAAACCATGGTAGTGTGCATGGGGCCTAAGTGTTTTTCTCCATCCATAGGATTACACCATAGTAAAGAAGATATTGGGGGGGACTCCCATCATCCATGGGAGGAGCAAGATGCCCATCTCAGAGCCTCCCCACCTGATACATGAGCAGACGATCCTAGAACTCGCCCAGAAGATCATTGAGCTGCTGACTGGAGAGGTGACACTGCTGGGAATGCTGGGAAATTCTCCAGTAACAGCACTGGAGGGGTCTGGGTGATGACGGTGTCATTGTGTTGTCAGGTTCCTGTAAGGTGTCAGGATGTGGCGGTCTATTTCTCCATGGAGGAGTGGGAGTATATAGAAGGACACAAGGATCTGTACCAGGAGGCCATGATGGAGGCTCCCCGGCTTCTGACATCACCAGGTAAGAGGAGATCTACCTGATTATAGAGATGTAAGGATCATGTAAATTCACCCATCATGTGCTCATTAGATATATATATATATACATACATACATACATACATACATACATACATACATACATTGTCAGACACTGTGTTATCTCCTTTAGATTCTGACTATGGGATGAGAAATCCCCCAGAGAGATGTCCTCATCCTCTGTGTTCCCAGATCTGTCCAGAGGAGAAGCTCCCAGAGAACTATCAGGTAGATGGAGCTGAAGTCTCACGAAAATGTACCCATAAATTGATTGAACCAAAAGAAAAATTTACATTTTATCTTCTTCTTTTAGGATGAAAATCTGATTGATATTAAGGTCGATCTTAAAGATGAAGCAGAACAGGAGACAGATTTATGGGTCGATCGTCAGTGTAAGGAGGGGGGCTGTCATGTTTGTTTTGATGGTCACATAGGTACTGCTCCCATATGAAGAGACTTTTATTCAAAGCATAATAGCATCATCAGTGTCTAATAGCATCGCTCAGGCTTGAGCTGAAACTAGTCACTGATGATGCTATTATGCTTTGAATAAAAGGCTCTTCATGTCGACAAGAAAGTAAGTGCCGGTCCTTCTTCTCTATATACTAGTGGGGCACCTTCCCTGGATGCATGAACCACATGCAAACCACAGTGCCAACCCTTCTTCTTCGATAGGTACTACTCCCGTCATCTGATCATCACATTTATATGATCTATTCAGTCACTGTGTGCTTGTGTCTCCACAGATGGATCCAGGACGAGAAATCCCCCCGAGAGATGTCCCCGTCCTCTGTATTCCCAGGACTGTCCAGAGGAGAAGCTCCCAGAGAACCATCAGGTAGATGGAGCTGAGCCCTATACACATCTATATAGGGGGGTCCTACAGTCATAGAGGGGTCTTAGACAGTGGCATACACACAATCCATGGGGCCCCGGTGCGAAACTGATCCATGGGCCCCCCGGTCTCGGGAGGGGCATTTCCCTGGGCAATAGGAGATTATGGGGCCCCTGTGTCCCCACCCGCAAACCACACCAACACACAGCCCCATCCATAAATCGCGCACGTACCTCTTACATGCAGTGACGTCTACTTCAATGCAGATGTTCTCTGTCCTCGTCTTCTCCTTTCAAACCAGACCACCATTTTTACGCCGTTTTTAATCTCTGCAGTTTGACAAAAAAAAAATCTTAGTTTACTACTTTTCCATCATCCTGCCATCTTCTGGACAAAACATCCTACTACCCCAATACTGTGCCCTGTGGTCCCCAATAGTGCCCCCAATAATGTGCCAGTAACAAGTGCCTCTCTCCCCCCCATGTGCCAGTAACAAGTGCCTCTCTTCCCCCCATGTGCCAGTATCAAGTGCCAACCCCCATGTGCCAGTATCAAATGCCAAAACCCCCATGTGCCAGTATCAAATGCCAACCCCCCATGTGCCAGTATCAAGTGCCAACCCCCCATGTGCCAGTATCAAGTGCCAACCCCCATGTGCCAGTATCAAGTGCCAACCCCCCATGTGCCAGTATCAAGTGCCAACCCCCATGTGCCAGTATCAAATGCCAAACCCCCCCATGTGCCAGTATCAAGTGCCAAAACCCCCATGTGCCAGTTTCAAGTGCCAACCCCCCTTCATTTGCCAGTATCAAGTGCCAACCCCCCTTCATTTGCCAGTATCAAGTGCCAACCCCCTTTTCATTTGCCAGTATCAAGTGCCAACCCCCCTTCATTTGCCAGTATCAAGTGCCAACCCCCCTTCATTTGCCAGTATGAAGTGGCAAACCCCCCCTCATTTGCCAGTAAGCGCCAACCCCCCTAATTTGCAAGTAAGAAGTGCCAAACCCCCCTCATCTGCCAGTATGAAGTGCCAACCCCCCCCCCCCCCCCCCCCCATTTGCCAGTAAGAAGTGCCTCCTCATGTCCCAGTAAAGTCCGGTATTAAAAAAAAAAAAAAATTCTACTTACCTCCTTAGCAGCGATGCGATGCAGGCCTCTTCTGGCCTGTGTCCCGCGCTGTACGGCTCAGGCGGCGTGATGATGTCATCGCGCCGCCTGCACCGCTCTGATAGGCTGTGGGCCTTGTGCCGGCAGCCTATCAGAGGAACAGGGAAAGGAGATGCCTCCCTCCCCTGCCCGGCCACAGCACAGCTGTCTGTATCGCTGTCCTGAGGACGGCGATACAGATCACTATGGAGATGAGCGCTTCCACAATGGAAGCGTTCATCTCCCTGTCACCTGCCGCGGGCCCACACCTGAGTCTGAGTGGCACTACTGCAGGGGCCAGGGGTCCACAGGCCAGGGGTCCCCTGGAGTGCCGGGCCCGGTCGCAACTGCGACCCCTGTATGTACGCCACTGGTCATAGATTGTGGGGGTCTCTTATGTGGACCTGTTAGATTTCCCACCTGTCTGCTGTATTGTCCTGAATTGTTACAGATGACAAATCAGGGGGAAGATGTGACTGATATTAAAGTGGAGGATGAAGAAGAGCGGATGATGGGCGATCCCCCGTGTAAGAGTGAGGTGGAGGAGGACATTCCAGTCCATGTGACCACAGGTATGGAATCATGAATGGAGGAAGGGAATTGGGAGGTTTCTTCAGGTGAGGCTCCACCTTAGATCTCCAGTAAAGTAGCACTCCGGGCAGTGGCCTCTATGTTATGTGCAGGAGCGGAGGGAGCTGTGACTGCACATAGACATCCTCTCCAAGCTCTTCTCTACGTCCACTCATGTTCCAGGTTGAACACACGGCTTAGCATCAGGTTTTGGGGCGCATCGGCTGCAATGAGTGGATGCATTAATGGCTGGATCTAAAGAAACCCAATTTGACCACTTAAGCTTCACAATCCATGGTGATAAGGGGCGGCCTGTGAAATTTGTCCTCCAGTCTTGACTCTGTTAATACCAGGCTGATAGTTTTATACTGACAAAGGCCTCGAGATATGTAGTGATGGAAAACTACTCACAGTGCTGTTTAAAAATATAAAAACAAAACATGAAGTGGGGAGTCCGTCCCAGAGATATGTCTGACACCAGTGTCTGAGGTGACACAGCCACTTTAATCAGGCAGTCAGTGGAAATGGTGAGAAGAGCAGAATGTTATAAAATACCCATCGAGAAGCCTGTGCCAATAAAGGGATTGTCTACTCCTTTACAAGTGATGACCTGTCCTCAGGATAGGCCTTCCCTATCTGATTGGTGAGAATCCAACACCTTTGCTGAACAGCCATTCTGCCGTAACTCCGGTGCAGGAATTTGGCGCTGGAACTGCACAACTCAGTCTGTGGACGAAGCCGGTTAGTGCAGCGCTGATCCCATTCCTCTCAATAGTGGCAGCACTACATGAACCGGCTCTGTCCAAAGCAAAACAGACGGACCTAATCAGAGGTGTGTTGGACCACTGACATTCAGATACTGATGGCCTATACTGACGATAGGCCATTAATTGTAAAGGAGTGGACAACCCCTTTAAGGTCCAAAACGGGCTGGTCAGTAAGTGATTAGGTTATTGTGATATAGCCATGTTGAAGAACCAACTGTACTGACAGAGGACAGGCCTCATTGTCAGAGAAGGGTCCGATTCTCAGATTTCTGAATGTTTTTAGGTCTGGGTTTATGTAATAGAAGTGATCGGTGAGTGTAGAGCAGAGTCCTGGACTTTATCATTTATCAGTTATAATTATAAGGACACAACCACAAATGATTTTCTTTTAGTGGAAGATTTTCATTTAGTATTTTGGGCCAAAGCCAAGAAAGGATTCATATAATTGGACGGAAGGACTTGTACTTCTCTTTCCTTCTTATCCATTTCTCAGTTTGGCTCAAAAACTACATCAAAAACTTAAACCTGTCCTTTCTAGCCTAATGCCTCATTCACACGTCAGTGTTCGGTCAGTGATTTCCATCTGTGATTTTGAACCAAAAGCAGGGGCAGCTCTAAATGCAGAACAATTGCAGATCTTTCCCTTAGGCTTGATGCACATGGCCGTTGTTTTGGTCCGCATCCTAGCCACATTTCCCTTAGGCTTCATGCACATTGCCGTTGTTTTGGTCTGCATCTGAGCCGCATTTGGCACCTTGAATGCGGACCTATTCACTTCAATGGGGCCGCAAAAGATGTGGACAGCACTCCGTGTACTGTCTGCATAGGTTGCTCCATTCTGTGCCCCCGCTAAAAAAATATAACGTGTCCTATTCTTGTCCGCGCTTTGCGGAAAAGAATAGGCATTTATATTGAAGGCTGTCAGTGCTGTTCCGCAAATTGCGGAACGCGCACGGACGCCATCTTTGTTTTGCGGATCCGCGATTTGCGGACTGCAAAACACACCACGGTCGTGTGCATGAGGCCTTATACCTTATGTCTGTGTTAGCTCCAATCCTGGTTTTGGCTCAGTCACAATCACTGATGGAAATCACTGACCAAAACCCTGACATGTGAATGAGGCTTAATATGAAGCTTAGAGATGTATCTTCTTTGAGGTGTGGAGAGAAAAACACAAACTCATTTTATTTTATCCCAATAGAAAATCACAGTAAGAAGTCTGATGGAAGGTTCATGTTATCACTGCATAATAAAGTAGAAGATGAAGATATCGGGCAGTGCTCTTCAGGAGAAAACCTCATTAACTATAATGTCCATCCAGGAGTTCACAGTACAGATCTATCATATAATGCTCCTAATTGTGAAGAACCTTCTCCTGACCAATCAAAGATTGTTACCACAACAAGTACCAGGCAGAAAGGGGGTAAAAGAAAATGTGGAAAACAGTATAAAAACTGTTCAAATCTATATACCCACAGAAGAATTCACACAGGAGAGAAGCCATACTCATGTTCAGAATGTGGAAAATATTGTATAAATAAATCACAACTTGTTAGACATGAAAGAAGTCACACGGGAGAGAAGCCATTTTCGTGTGCAGAATGTGGGAAATGTTTTACAGATAAATCATGTCTTGTTGTACATCAGAGATGTCACACAGGAGAGAAGCCGTATTCATGTTCAGAATGTGGAAAACATTTTACACAAAAGTCAAGTCTTGTTAAACATGAGAAAATTCACACAGGAGAGAAGACTTTTTCATGTTCAGAATGTGGGAAATGTTTTATCCGAAAGTCAAATCTTGTTACACATCAGAGAATTCACACGGGAGAGAAGCCTTATTCATGTTTACTGTGTGGGAAATGTTTTACAGATAAATCAGGCCTTCTTAAACATGAGAGAATTCACACAGGAGAGAAACCTTATTTATGTTCAGAATGTGGAAAGTCTTTTGTTACTAAAGACAACCTCAAGGTCCATCAGAGAAGTCACACGGGAGAGAGGCCATTTACATGTTTAGAATGTGGGAAATATTGTATAAATAAATCACAACTTGTTAAACATCAGAGAAGTCACACAGGAGAGAAGCCGTATTCATGTTCAGAATGTGAGAAATGTTTTACGCAAAAGTCAAGTCTTGTTACACATCAGAGAATTCACACAGGAGAAAAGAATTATTCATGTTCAGAATGTGGGAAATGTTTTATGCGAAAGTCAAATCTTAATGCACATCAGAGAATTCACACGGGGGAGAAGCCATATTCATGTTCAGAATGCGGGAAACGTTTTAGAAATAAATCACATGTTATTACACATCAGATAAGACACACAGGAGAGAGGCCATATTCATGTTCAGAATGTGGGAAATGTTTTAGAGAAATCACAAGTCGTGATAAACACGAGAAATCACACATGAGAGAAGCCGTATTCAAGTTGAAAATGTGATATGAACCCAGCCCAATTTACACAGAAAAGAAGCTGTATTCATGATCAGAATGTTGGAAGTTGTAATTGTTTGACTTTTATAATCTTAAAGGGGTATTGTTATATTAATGTATCTCCTAGCCACAGGATAGGGGATAATCATTAGATAGGTGGGACCCCCACTGATCTCAAGAAAGGGGGCCCCTGAAATGAACGAAGCAGCCAGTCAGACATTGGCACAGCCGCTCTATTAATTTTTGTGGGAGTTCAGGAGATAGCTGAGCGCTGTATTTGACTGCACTCATGCCTCACCGGCCACTCAATTTCAGGGGCTTCCACAGTTTACAGGACCTTCATTCTTGTGTCCCAGTGGTAGGACCCTGCACTGATCTAATAGTTATCTCCTATCCTGTGAATAGGAGATAATATACCAAGCACATGAGAATATGATAAAAAGTTTTAACCCTTTCCCTGCCAAGGACATATGACATATGTCCTTGCAGGGTGGCAAGTGATGAACCTAGTACATCCTTGCTACTGATGGCTAGATCTCCACTGACAATCAAGTAATTCACAGAAAATTGTGAGTTAGAGCCCTTACCAGCAGGTCTCAGTGAAAGCTGTATATACCAGCAGCTTTCATTCCCGACTCAATTTCTAAGTGCTTCAACTCAGGATTTTTCATTATTAGAGCTTTGATCTTGGTCTTGTTTTCAATCAGAGAACAAGAATGTCTAGCTGTTACACAGCCTGAGATATGCCAGCAGAAAGCAGCCATCTGCCCTTCAGTCGGTTGATATGTCATCCCAGAGGAGGAGAGACGGGACCAGTGGGGGAATTGCTGACGGGCACAGCTTGTCTCTCCCTGTGTAACTGTACATGTCCTCAGGGGGAGTGTAACATGGTCTGTGCATGTTATCAACCCCCTTTACCCTTCAGAGAACATACTTGCTCTCTGATTGTTACATATGGGTTTTTCCCCAGAAATGGAGTGCTAACTTATCTAATAACCCCTCAGTGCCTAATTAGGCTGTCTATTGATGCCATGATGATTACCAGCATCCAAATTAGTTCCCATTTTACACTGTCCTTATTCTGTCCATACCTGATGTATACAGTCAAATATGCAAACCGCTTCTCACGTGATACCAGTTACACACTGCAGTAATAGTGATAATTATCACTAGAGAGAAATGTATATTTCTGACAGACAGAAGACATTTTTACTCATTGACTTGCCAAAAACAATTACCATAGTTTGTTTAAAAAAAAAAAAAAAAAACTTATTCAGGTGCTTTTTTGATGGGCGAAATGCAGGGGCTGTTGTTGTGCCCTTATTATGGTTGCCACACCTGGACCTCCCACAGTCCATCAGAACCAGTGGTATGGCGCTCTAATTCATTTTCTGAGGAACTGAAGAAGGTTCAGATGTACGGTACATAATACAGGAGCAATTAGGCCTCATTTTATACCCGTCTCAAAGCGGTTAATGTAATGCATTATATTAGTTTTAGGAATTTCTCATTGCTACTTTGGATTACAGTTTTTAGTGTGGGCTGGAAATGACATATGGTGCTACATAATTCCCAATGCTCGCATGCAAAAGTTGGTTGGTGCATTTTTGTTACAGATTTGAATTTCTGCTAATAATTATTTCTGCGAAGTTGCATGAAGGTGGTTTGTGTATTTATTAGGTTATATTTATCTACATTGTATGTTTTGCACGCTCAGATTTTGAATCTGGTAACCTGGAAGCAGTGGACGATGACCTTATATTACATGGCCTCTGTCCCAGTGGTTGTAAGAGAACAAGCTCTTGATGTAAACGCTGGTGGTATGATGTGTAAATTTGTGTAAACCTCTGCTCGGATGTGCATTTTAGGTTCAAACTTTTGTTTTCATGCATTTTCTTTTATAATTACTGGTTGACACAAAGATACTTGAAGATGGACAGTTGTCTATATTCTGTCAAGGTAGCTGCAATCATTGGGTTATCTACTTTCAGGACATCTTTGGGTTTTGGAAGTGAACTCGCTTTTCAAGGACATTAATCCCTGTGTTTTATAGGTTGCTAGTTTTTGAAAATTTCCAGTTTACAACCAGATTTTTTACCAAAACGGAGAAAATTGCCCTGGCTGCCAGAGCTGCAAAATGTCCAAACACCCTGGGATCAAAAAGGGTTAATAAATGTAAGTATATATGCGCTGCAGATACAGATGAGAGGATTTCCCACAATGAAATGTGGAGCCCTGTTTTATGTTACGCACTGGTATACATCCATATCAATGGTGACCAAAAGCTTGCTGGGCAGCTATACATAGACCAACTCCATAGATGTCACTTTATATGACACACCCCGAGTCCAGGAGTCAACTACTTTTAAAGGGGTTGTCCGGGCTTTTACTATTGATGACCTTTCCTCAGGATAGGTCATCAATATCAGATTTGTGGGGATCCGACACCTAGCACTCCCGCCGATCATCTGTATGAGGAGACGCAGTACACACCTGCCATCTCACCTTCTCTCTTCCTGTCCGCTGCTGCGGTCTGTGGTCTTTGCCATACACAGCAGCAGCGGACAGGAAGAGAGAAGGTTAGATCATCAATAGTAAAAGCCCGGACAACCCCTTTAACATCGATAAGACACTTCAGATTTGTCAAACACATCCTATTACGCCCCACACCTCGTCGTATAGGTATGTTCACTGACATTATTTTATAAGTACTGTATTGCATATTCTATTCCGCTCTGTTTTCCATTACTTCTGTCTCCTATCTCTGAGAATATGTTCACACATTTTAAATCCAGTGGGCATAACGGGCGTTTTCCTCCACAAAATCGGCCATCAAAACACCAACAGTAGCTTTTCATTGACTTCAAATGCACTATCATCTGCACATGGTGGCCTTTTTTTTTTTTTGCTAAATTGAGATCTGTTTCTGAGGTGGAGGAAGCAGAAAAAAACACTAGCAGTTATAGAAGGGTTTTTAATGGCGTTTGCACTGCCAAAAATCCGGATCCGGTACACAGGCTCAAGTTTTTATATTATACTCTTTATCTGTAGGTTCCACTCCTGGTTTGGGCTTACAAATACTGATCATGTAAAAGTGAGCTAAAGAGGATTCTGTCCCTTTATATCAGAGGTCTGTCTCTTATTTTCCCACTCAATTTTCTGTGTTGATAGGTTCGGGGGGGGGTGCAGAGAGAAACATATGGGCCATTAGTTCAGTCCAGGCAGGGCCGTGGAGCCGGTAAACTAATCTGACCACCCCTTCAACTCCTTCAAAAATGGCTCATGTACAATAAAATGGTAAAAACACATTTCCTGTAGAAAAATGATGGTGACATCTCGCTATTCAGTGTTGTCATAATGATCATGGAATATTATTTTGAAGTCTCTACATTTCTACCGACCCGGTGACTTCACAGCCCTCACTCCAGGTGACAACGCCTCCCTTTGTGGTTACAGAATTCAGTCCATTCATTTCAAGTTTACATTTATTACAGAAATGCTTGACCACAGAAGTCACACAGGGGAGAAGACGTAGTCACGTTCAGAATGTGAGAAATTCATTGGTACTATAAAGCCAGGCTTGGTTTCATTATGTATAACATATTGGGTTTAATGAAGACTTCATTTTAACTCCTATTTAATAAAAATAATAAGGCAGAATTACTGTTGAAAATGTGTTAATTTCTTGGAACAAATTGCACAAAAAAAACTAAATGGTGTACATGCTTTGCCCTGCAGTTTTCTTGCTTCGTCTGACAAGGAGGAATGGCTTCATTGCGCCTCTTTGTGCTAAAATTCTCGTGCATGTTTGGAGTAAAGCTAAGCAAACTTATAGGTGACGCCCTGTCAGGTGTAATAAGTGGGACTTCTTGCCTTATAAATGGGGTTGGGACCATCAGTTGCATTGTGGAGAAGTCAGGTGGATACACAGCTGATAGTCCTACTGAATAGACTGTTAGAATTTGTATTATGGCAAGAAAAAAGCAGCTAAGTAAAGAAAAACGAGTGGCCATCATTACTTTAAGAAATGAAGGTCAGTCAGTCCGAAAAATTGGGAAAACTTTGAAAGTGTCCCCAAGTGCAGTCACAAAAACCATCAAGCACTACAAAGAAACTGGCTCACATGCGGACCGCCCCAAGAAAGGAAGACCAAGAGTCACCTCTGCTGCGGAGGAGAAGTTCATCCGAGTCACCAGCCTTAGAAATCGCAGGTTAACAGCAGCTCAGATTAAAGACCAGGTCAATGCCACCCAGAGTTCTAGCAGCAGACACATCTCTAGAACAACTGTTAAGAGGAGACTGTGTGAATCAGGCCTTCATGGTAGAAGATCTGCTAGGAAACCACTGCTAAGGACAGGCAACAAGTAGAAGAGACTTGTTTGGGCTAAAGAACACAAGGAATGGACATTAGACCAGTGGAAATCTGTGCTTTGGTCTGATGAGTCCAAATTTAAGATCTTTGGTTCCAACCACCGTGTCTTTGTGCGACGCAGAAAAGGTGAACGGATAGTCTCTACATGCCTGGTTCCCACCGTGAAGCATGAAGGAGGAGGTGTGATGGTGCTTTGCTGGTGACACTGTTGGGGATTTATTCAAAATTGAAGGCATACTAAACCAGCATGGCTACCACAGCATCTTGCAGCGGCATGCTATTCCATCCGGTTTGCGTTTAGTTGGACCATCATTTATTTTTCAACAGGACAATGACCCCAAACACACCTCCAGGCTGTGTAAGGGCTATTTGACCATGAAGGAGAGTTATGGGGTGCTTCGCCAGATGACCTGGCCTCCACAGTCACCGGACCTGAACCCAATCGAGATGGTTTGGGGTGAGCTGGACCGCAGAGTGAAGGCAAAAGGGCCAACAAGTGCTAAGCATCTCTGGGAACTCCTTCAAGACTGTTGGAAGACCATTTCAGGTGACTACCTCTTGAAGCTCATCAAGAGAATGCCAAGAGTGTGCAAAGCAGTAATCAAAGCAAAAGGTGGCTACTTTGAAGAACCTAGAATATGACATATTTTCAGTTGTTTCACACTTTTTTGTTATGTATATAATTCCACATGTGTTAATTCATAGTTTTGATGCCTTCAGTGCGAATCTACAATTTTCATAGTCATGAAAATAAATAAATAAAACTCTTTGAATGAGGAGGTGTGTCCAAACTTTTGGTCTGTACTGTATATACACCGACGAGCAAAAAGGTAACAATGTTCAGAACTTTTGTCTTTCAGGTTCCAGATCTCACCATCCACTACAGCTTCGAACATGATACTACCATCCTTTTATAGACAATCATCTTGTCTATCTCATACATAAATTGGACTTGCAACTATCAGAGTCTTGTCATATCACTGCATTGTTACTATTTTGCTCCTGGAGGTGCAATCGTTTTCTTCTTGTATATTACAAATTACAACCTGTTCTCACATTTGCTAATAGCTCAGTGTGTTATTAGGTTGATTCCCAAGCTGAAGGTCACTTGTTTGAATCCAGGAGCAGCCATGAAGATTTCCCAAGAAAAGAGAAACAGCATCTCTGTTAGTCTTTTGTAAATCCACCTTTTGGCTTTCAGCGTGGCCTGAATCATTCTGGGCATGCTCTCGATCAGATTCAGGCATGTCTCATACTGGTCGACTCACTTGGGTACTAAATACAGCTTTTTCTTCAACTCTACTCACAAGTGTTTTATTGGGTTGAGGTCTGGGGACTGTGTCATTGAACCATTTCATTGTCATTGAACCATTTCTTCAGTAATCTCGATTTGTGCTTTTGGGTCCTTGTCCTGCTGAAACACTATGTTGTCCTTTTCATACCCATAGTACTCGAGTGTACGAAGTAACTTGTCTTGTAGGATACTCAGATATGGCTCAGCATTGAGACCACTATCGATCCTGGTCAAGCACCCAATGGCTTTGGCTGTGAAACAACCCCATATCATCAGACTTCCTCCACCGAACTTGACAGTTCCTTCAATTTCTCAATCCGTTGAACCTCTTTTCCTTTGTTTCTTCCAGACCCATTTCCACCCATCAGAGCCCAGTCTATTGACTTTTGTCTCATTGCTCCAAATCACCTGTTTCCTATCTTCTATTCTCCACTGTTCGTACTTTTTTGCAAACTAGAGCAGATGCTTCTTATAACCATATTGAAGTTGAGGCTTCACATTTTCAGGCCACGATTCCAGACTTGTGTAATGCACATCGCACAGTGCTTGCATGGACGTCTGTGATCCCACTATTATGAAGCATATGAGTGTCACGGAATGTGTACAGGTAACAAGGCAAAACAACATGCATAAATGACTCGCTGGATCCAACAGCTAAGGAACAAAAGGGAGACCCCTGTAGAAGACCTGGCACTTTCCCTGGCTGCTTAGCCTATGCATAGATCCGAATGGTGGAGGTATGCATATCCACGTACCTTGACTATATAACCCCTGAGCACCCTACAATAGTGAGGGGACACGACCACCGGCTCCCTACACCAGACACGGAGGGAGTCAGGGTCACCTGGGATCCAGCAAACAGAAAATAACAGATAACAGTTTAACACTTAACTTTGTAGAGGAGAGGAGAACCAGATGGGCATGCACACATACTCCAGGAAGAAATATAAGCCGCCCAGAAAAGCCTTCTGGGGAAGAATTTAAAGGGAAGCAATTAGTCCAACACATGACAGCTGAGAGAGGCTAAGGAGAGGAGGAGCTGAATACCACAACACAGAAACTCAAAGAGGAGGTTCTGAAAGGCCTCTGTCAGAGCTTCTCAGCTGTCTGGTTGTGACAGTACCCCTCCCTCTACGAGTGGACTCCGGACACTCAGAACCCACCTTCTCAGGATGGGACCTATGGAAAGCCCTGATGAGACGAGAGGCTTTAATGTCCGTCACTGGGACCCACATCCTCTCCTCAGGACCATACCCCTCCCAGTGAACAAGGTACTGAAGAGAACCGCGGACAAGACGAGAATCCACAATCCCAGAGACCTGAAATTCAAGATTCCCATCAACCATAATCGGAGGAGGAGGCAAAGGCGAGGGTACAATGGGTTGAACATAAGGTTTCAATAAGGACTTATGAAAAACATTATGGATCTTCCAAGTCTGAGGAAGATCAAGACGGTATGCAACAGGATTGATGACAGACAGGATTTTGTAAGGCCCAATAAACCTAGGACCCAACTTCCAGGAGGGAACCTTCAATTTGATATTCTTGGTAGACAACCACACCAGATCACCAACATTCAGGTCCGGACCAAGCACACGTCTCTTATCAGCCACACGCTTATATCTCTCACTCATGCTCTTTAGATTATCTTGAATCTTTTGCCAAATAGATGACAAAGACGAGGAGAATCTGTCCTCATCAGGTAAACCAGAAGACCCCTCTCCCGAGAAAGTCCCAAACTGTGGATGAAACCCATATGCACCAAAAAATGGTGACTTATCAGAGGACTCCTGACGACGGTTATTTAAAGCAAACTCAGCAAGGGACAAAAAAGAACACCAATCCTCTTGATTCTCCGCCACAAAACAACGCAGATATGTCTCCAGATTCTGATTGACGCGCTCTGTCTGACCATTCGACTGCGGGTGGAAAGCAGAAGAGAATGACAACCGAACCCCCAAGCGAGAACAGAAAGCCTTCCAGAATCTGGAAACAAACTGCGTGCCCCTATCAGAGACTATGTCTGAAGGAATACCGTGCAATTTGACAATGTGATCAACAAATGCCTGCGCCAGCGTCTTAGCATTGGGCAAACCAGGAAAAGGGATGAAATGCACCATTTTGCTAAAACGGTCCACCACCACCAGAATCACAGTCTTCCCCGAGGAACGAGGCAGGTCCGTTATGAAGTCCATGGACAGATGTGTCCAAGGACGGGAAGGAATGGGTAAGGGAAGGAGAGGACCTGATGGCCGTGAATGAGGGACTTTGGCACGAGCGCAAGTCTCGCAGGCTGCCACAAAACCCTCAACCGACTTACGAAGCGCAGGCCACCAGAATCTCCGAGCGATGAGATCCAGTGTGGCTCTTACCCCCGGGTGCCCAGCAAGGACCGTATCGTGGTGTTCTTTAAAAATCTTGTGTCTTAAAGCGAGAGGCACAAACAACCTCCCAGGAGGACAAAGATCAGGAGCCTCTGACTGGGCTGCCTGCACCTCTGCCTCCAATTCAGGAAAAAGAGCAGAGACCACCACACCTTCAGCCAAAATGGGACCCGGGTCTTCAAAATTCCCGCCTCCCGGAAAACAACGTGACAGGGCATCTGCCTTCACATTCTTAACTCCAGGGCGGAACGTGACAACAAAATTAAACCTAGAAAAGAACAACGACCATCTGGCCTGTCTCGGGTTCAGACGCTTGGCTGACTCCAAGTAGGCCAGATTTTTATGGTCAGTAAATACGGTAATAGGGTGTCTGGCTCCCTCTAGCCAATGGCGCCATTCCTCAAAAGCCAACTTGATGGCCAACAATTCCCTATCTCCCACATCGTAATTTCTCTCTGCGGAGGAGAGTTTTCTTGAGAAAAAGGCACACGGTCGCCAATTGGCAGGAGAGGAACCCTGAGACAAGACCGCCCCCACACCCACCTCAGAAGCATCAACCTCAACTATGAAGGGTAACGAAACATCAGGTTGCACCAAGATGGGAGCGGAAGCAAAACTCTCCTTGATATCAGAAAAAGCCTTACGCGCCTCTACTGACCAAGAAGAAAAATCTACCCCCTTTCTGGTCATATCAGTGAGTGGTTTAACAATAGAAGAATAATTCAAAATGAACTTCCTGTAATAATTGGCAAAGCCCAAAAAACGCATCAGCGCCTTTTGATTCTCAGGAAGCTCCCACTCAAGCACAGCGCGGACCTTCTCGGGGTCCATGCGAAAACCAGAAGCGGAGAGAAGAAACCCCAGAAATTGAATTTCTGGAACCGCAAACACACATTTTTCCAGTTTCGCATATAATTTATTCTCCCGCAGAATGAGCAAGACCTGACGTAAATGTTCCTTATGAGTTTTGAAATCGGGAGAAAAAATCAAAATGTCATCCAAATACACCAATACAAATTTTCCCATCAAATGATAAAAAATGCTGTTCACGAAATGCTGAAAAACGGCTGGGGCATTCATCAAACCAAAAGGCATAACCAAGTTTTCAAAATGGCCCTCAGGGGTATTGAAGGCCGTCTTCCATTCGTCCCCTTCTCTGACCCTGACCAGGTTGTATGCCCCTCTTAAATCTAATTTGGAAAAGACTTTAGCCCCAACAACCTGGTTAAATAGGTCCGGGATCAGAGGAAGCGGATAAGGGTCACGAATTGTGATATTGTTCAGCTCCCTGAAATCCAGACAAGGTCTTAAAGAACCATCTTTTTTCTTAACAAAGAAAAAACCAGCGGCAACAGGTGACTTCGAGGGTCGTATGTGTCCCTTTCTCAGACTCTCAGAGATATAAGCACGCATAGCGATCCTCTCAGGTTGGGAAAGATTGTATAAACGAGATTTAGGCAGCTTGGCATCTGGGATGAGATTAATAGGGCAATCGTACTCCCTGTGCGGGGGCAAATCCTGAACTCCACTCTCAGAGAAGACATCCGAAAATTCAGAGAGAAAAGATGGTATAGTCTTAGTAGCAACCTCAGAAACAGATGTCATGAGGCAATTCTCTCTGCAAAAGTCACTCCAACCATTTATTTGCTTCGCTTGCCAATCAATGGTGGGGTTATGCTTAGTGAGCCAGGGCAGCCCCAACACCAGAGGGGTGGGCAAACCGCTAAGGACGAAACATGACACATCCTCAACATGAGCATCACTCACAATTAAACGGATATTGTGAACTATGCCCTTTAATGATTTCTGAGAAAGTGGAGCGGAATCGATAGCAAAAACAGGAATATCCTTTCTCAAAGCGCACACCTGGAAACCATGAGTTATCGCAAATTGATTATCAATGAGATTGACCGCTGCTCCACTATCCACAAAAATCTCACAAAAAATGTTCTTGCTCTCTAGCGCCACCCTAGCCGGCAGGACAAAACGGGAACTACAAGCAAACGGAAAACCTTCAATTTCCGCCTCAACCCTGCCAATAGTAACAGACGGAACATTTTTCAAAGATTTTTTCCTCTTTGTTTCTTTATTATACCCAGAGAACTGCCTGAATCTCCTAGAGGGACAAATATTTGCCAAATGATTAATACCTCCACAACAAAAACAAACCGTCCCATGCGGGCTGAATCTTCTATTGTCAGAAGCAATCAACCCCAGCTGCATGGGCTCCTGCTCAGAAGGGGCTGACAGCGACTGAGACCCCTGCGCACAGAATGGGACCGCTGCACAGTCCTGGGACCGAGTATGACATGAAGGAGAGATCTCTCCTCTCTCTCTAAGACGCCTGTCAATACGAACGGCCTGAGACATAGCAGAGTCCAAAGAAATAGGCCTTTCATGAAAGGCAAATGCATCTTTCAATCCCTCTGAAAGACCATGGCAAAATTGACTTCGGAGTGCAGCATCATTCCAACCAGTATCAGCTGCCCATCTCCGAAATTCTGAGCAGTATATTTCTGCGGATTGTTTACCCTGGCATAAGAGACGTAGTCTAGACTCCGCCAGAGCAATACGATCCGGATCATCATATATCTGACCCAGGGCTAAAAAGAATTCATCCACTGAACGGAGAGGCCGTGCCCCCTCCGGCAGCGAAAAGGCCCAGGACTGAGCGTTACCTCTGAGCAGCGATATAATGATCCCCACCCTCCGTTCCTCATCTCCAGAGGAAAGGGGAAGAAGGCGAAAATGGAGTTTGCAAGCCTCTCTAAAACGCACAAAATTCTCACTACCCCCGGAGAACGTATCCGGGAGCGAGATCTTAGGCTCAGAACAAGCTCCATGAACGCAAGCTGAACCGGTCACTTGAAGCTGAGAAAAAGTCTTACGGAGGTCAGCTACCTCCAATGAAAGACCCTGGAAGCGTTCAGCCAAAAGTGAAACCGGATCCATGCTTAAGACGGTTTTGGCGGCTTATAATGTCACGGAATGTGTACAGGTAACAAGGCAAAACAACATGCATAAATGACTCGCTGGATCCAACAGCTAAGGAACAAAAGGGAGACCCCTGTAGAAGACCTGGCACTTTCCCTGGCTGCTTAGCCTATGCATAGATCCGAATGGTGGAGGTATGCATATCCACGTACCTTGACTATATAACCCCTGAGCACCCTACAATAGTGAGGGGACACGACCACCGGCTCCCTACACCAGACACGGAGGGAGTCAGGGTCACCTGGGATCCAGCAAACAGAAAATAACAGATAACAGTTTAACACTTAACTTTGTAGAGGAGAGGAGAACCAGATGGGCATGCACACATACTCCAGGAAGAAATATAAGCCGCCCAGAAAAGCCTTCTGGGGAAGAATTTAAAGGGAAGCAATTAGTCCAACACATGACAGCTGAGAGAGGCTAAGGAGAGGAGGAGCTGAATACCACAACACAGAAACTCAAAGAGGAGGTTCTGAAAGGCCTCTGTCAGAGCTTCTCAGCTGTCTGGTTGTGACAATGAGCCACCTCCACTGCCGACTTGTTGACTCCGATATTTTGCTTGGACGTCTTTGCTTTGGAATGGATGGACAGACTTAATTTCGTATTCTTCCAACTGTCATGACAGTCACATTATGCAGTTTGGCAATTTTCTTTGCCAAAATACCACTATCGATGAGCTGGATGATGCTGTTTCTCTTTTCTTGGGAAATCTTCATGGCTGCTCCTGGATTCAAACCAGTGACCTTCAGCTTGGGAATCAACCTAATAACACACTGAGCTATTAGGGAATGTGAGAACAGGTTGTAATTTGTAATATACAAGAAGAAAACGATTGCACCACCAGGAGCAAAACAGTAACAATGCAGTTATATGACAAGACTCTGCAGAACTAATCATATGCTAAATAGTTGCAAGTCCAATGTATGTATGAAATTGCCAAGATGATTGTCTATAAAATAATGGTAGTCTCACGTCCAAAGCTGTTGTGGATGGTGAGCTTGAATGTCAAATGTTCAAAACATTGTTACGCTTTTGCTTACCAGTGTAAGTGTTGCCCCCCCCTCTCTTTCTTTCTCTCTTAATTTTTTTTTAGGTTCGTTAGAAACTTTTGGGAAATTCAGAAGAAATTCCAAACCAGTAAAATCAATTTGCTCATCTTTAATTCAGGCCCTTTGTTATGACACTTGTAATTTAGCTCTGGGACATACCATTTTTCATTATCATCTTTGAGATGTTTCTACACCTTGATTAAAGTCACCTGTGGTAAAGTCACTGGATTGGACAGGATTTGAAAAGACCCAGCCTTGTCTCTATAAGATCTCACAGCTTATAATGCATACCAGAGCAGAAATTAATCCATGAGGAGAACTGCCTGTAGAGCTCAGAGATGGGATTGTGTGGAGGCGCAGATCTGGAGAAGGGGACAAAAACATTTCTGCTGCATTGAAACTTCCTAAGAGAATAGTGGCCTCCATAACTCTTAAATAAAAGATGTTTAGAACAACAAGGACCCTTCCAAAAGCTGGCCGCCCCTCCAAACTAAGTAATTGGGGGAGAAGGTCCTTGAAAAGAGAGGTGACCAAGAATCCAATGATCACTCAGGCTGAGCATAAAAGATTCAGTGTGCAGATGGGAGAAGCCTCCAGGAAGGACAACCATCACTGCAGCACTCCACCAATCTGAGCTTTATAGCAGACTACCCAGAAAGAAATCTCTCATCAGTAAAAGACTCATGACAGTCACCTGGAGTTTGCAAAAAAAAGCTCCTGAAGGACTCTTGGACTGTGAGAAACAAGATTTTCTGATCTGAAGGAACCAACATTGAACTTTATGGCCTCAATTTTAAGCATCATGTTTGGAGGAAACCAGATCACTGTCCAATACCATGCCTACAGTGAAGCATGGTGGTGGCAGCATCATCCTGGGGGGCAGGGAGACTGGTCGGGTTGGAGGGAAATCTGAATGGAGCAAATTACAGAGATAGTATTAATAAAAACCTGATGAGTACTGTCGACCTTAGAATGGGCCAAATGTTAGCGGCTTAGGGACAACTCTGTGAATGTCCTTGAGTGGCTCATCCACAGCCCTGAACCTAATCGCACATTTCTGGAGAGACCTGAAAATGGCTGTCCACCAATGCCCCCCCCCCCCCTCATCCAACCTGACAGAGCTTAAGAGGGCTTGCAGAGAAGAAAGGAGAAAATACCCAAATCCAGTTGTGGCATCTTTCCCAAGAAGACTGGAGGCTATAATTGCTGGCAAAGGGGCTTCAAGTCCCGAGTAAAAAAAAAGGTCTGAATACTTATGTCAATGCAAGATTTTAGTTTTTCATTTTCAATAATTTAGCAAACATTTCTAACAATCTTTTTTCATTTTTTAGCACAGGGTCGCAAATTAACGTGAAAAAAAGTGTCTGAAGGCTTTACGAATGCACTGGATATAAAGTTAATGCCTCATTCACATGTCAGTGTTTTGGTCTGTGATCTCGGTCAGTGATTTTGAGCCCAGACCAGGAACAGCTCTAAACAGAACAGGTGCAGATCTTTCCCTTATACCTGATATCTGTGGAGGCGTCACTACTGGTTTTGGCTCACAATCACTAATGGAAATCACTGACCAAAACACTGACGTGTGAATGAGGCTTAAAGGTGATGGAACTGAGGAAAAAATAACTGATTGAATTCACAATGATCAGTTAGAGAATCCCAGAACCATCATTTCCTCCTATAGCTGATTACCTGGTGCTGCCCCTGGAGATTATTAAAAGGACTCGTTCACACTTGTGTATTCTGGTCAGTATTTAGAAGATAAAACTAAGAGGTCTAAAGCTTGATAGAGATGTCAATCTTCCCATTGTCCTGTTCTCCCTCATGTTCTGCTCCCAGTTTTATTTTACAAAGACACAAGATATTGGTTGGTTTCCTCGTGTGTTTAGATATGGTATTATTCTGCATTTGTTGTTTGACAAGTCTTGAGGGTATCTCAAAACCAAGAATGATTGATTAGGATTTGGGAAAAGTGAATATAAGTTAATTCAAGTTCTACAGTCGGCACTGTTACATTATGCCGGCCCACACTGTACCATGTCCAAAAAAACGGATCCTGTTTAGAGTTTTGGTAAACAGATTCAGGTTTTGTCTTCCTTGATGCGGAATGTCTTCGCTTATTTGGTTTCTCAGGAACAACTCACTTGTAGTTTGCAGGGCAGTGATAATACCCCAGGGGCAGTGTCGGACTGGGGTACTTAGGGCCCACCAGTGTAACTGATTCTGGGGGCCCACCTTAGGGCTCCTGCACACAAACCTATTATTTTTTTCCCATGTCCGTACCATTCCCTTCACTTCAATGGGGCCCGCAAAAAAATAAATGACTCCATGTGCATTCCGTGTCTGTATGTCCGCATGGCCGTTCTGCACAATGATAGAACATGTCCTATGATTGTCGGCATTACAGACAAGGACAGGACGGTTCTGTTAGAGGCCGGTCTTTTCCGCATAATGTGGAATGCGCACACCCGGTATCCATGTTTTGTGGACTGGAAAACGTGCAGCGGTCGTGTTCATGAGCCCTTACAGTGATAACAGAAATATTACAGGTGAAGTATGATGGCGGACACTCACAGCAGCATGCACAGACATCCATGTGGCAGGATTTACACATATATGGATATCCTGCACTTAAGTCAGTCAGAAACAAGACACATGCAGCGCACACCAATCACTCATTGGACAGATGTGGGACACAAGACACTTATACGTGGCTCACATGCCACTGATGTCACATTCTGCACATACACCACTGATACATAGATCATATATAGCACACACCAATCACACATAGGAAACACGCAATTCATGCACCAAGACATTTATGCCTAACCCTATTAAGTGTAGCACACCTAAAGGGGTCCTCTCACTTCAGCAATTTATCATGTAAAGAAAGTTACTACAAGTCACTTCCTAATGTATTGTGATTGTCCATATTGCCTCCTTTCCATCACATTATACACTGCTAGTATCTGGGGTTATTACCACTGTGTAATCCTGCAGCGGTGGCCGTGCTTGCACACTATAGGTAAAGGTGTTGGCCTATGAGCACTTCCAGCCTTTCCCTATAGTGTGTACGCACGGCCACCACTGCTGGATTACGCGGTGGTAATAACCACGGATACGTGCTGTGTATAATGTGATGGAAAGGAGGCAATATGGAAAATCACAATACATTAGTAAGTGCCTTGTATTAACTGCATGATAAATGCCATTTACTGAAGTGAGCCTGCGCCGATGACGTCACATGTACACCCGGCGCAGACGCACTGAGGATGGAGCGGCCGAGCGAGCGTCCTCCACTGAGTGCGCCTGCGCCAACTGAAGACCGGCGCGAGATTTAAAACGCAGACAGGGCCAGTCAGAGGACGAGCGCGTCCGCTGGCCCTGTCATCAACATGAGGAGGGGGCGTCATTATGAATGGAGGATGCGGCTGCTAGCAGCAGGTAGCCGCCCTACCTGCTGCTAGAGAGGTAATTAGCATTATATTATATGCTGCTCCTATCCCGAAGTGTATAATGGGTTACTGCCCGTCATATGCAATGGCTTCCCAGATCATGACACCAGCAGTGTGTCACTCCACAGCAAAGGCAGTATTGAAGCGCTCACCTCCAGGCCGCCATACTTGAAGTCGACCATCAGAACCTGGATTAATTGCTAAAGATGATACGGTTCCAGTCCGTAGCAGTCCAGGTTTCTAGTTCACGACACCACTGCAAACAAAGGTGACTGTGGCTGGCTGTGTGAATGGCAGGATAAGTAATGGGCACAGTGACACCAAATTTCCTTCTGCTAAGCACCTGGAAACGGTCAGGGCAGAGACAGGAGTGTAATGAAGGGACCACCTGTGTCTGGATGGTGGACAACAAACCTGTGGTAGCTGCTTGTTCTTGTTGGCGGATCATGTGATTCTTTCTACTGGTGGTCTGCCTGGCCTGTTCACCGTGTGTGCATGCCCTCACGTAACCACTGCTCCCAACATCTCCTAACAGCTAGGTCAGAATGTTCTAGATCGCAGCAACCCATCAAAATGACCATTCTTCCTCTCTCAGCCAACGATGCACCCCCTCTCAATAGCTGTCAACTGGGCAAAATGTCTTCGAGTGTCTCGTAGAGGCTTGTCTAGCAATCAGCAGTCTCTCACAAGAGGTACACTGCCCAAAAGTTTAAGGGTTTTTGTCACCACACTTTTCACTATCATACATGTGCAAATGTCACCTGAATTTAACTCTGCTATTCTTTTTTTTCAGTGTGCCCCCATTTTTTGTGCAATTAAAACTTTATTATATATGCTAATTAGCCTCTAGGAGCAGGCGGTGGCATTTCACCTGCTCCTAGAGGCTCCGTTCTCCCACCTCTTTCCACTCCCTTTTACTCTTGATTGACAGGGCCAGGCCAGCGTTGGTCTCCTCCTGCTAGGGAAATCTCACACCTGCGCCGTCCTGTTCAGTATTCAGCGCAGGTGCTGTGAGGGAAGGACGCTCGTCGGCTTCCTCACTGCGACATATTTGGCGCATTTTCCCACTCATTTGACCTCTCATACGTCAGGAGGGCAGGTGACTCGGGTGGTTCATGCTTCCCAGCTAGTGCCTCATTCTCATTGGTGGTTGTACACTTCTACTGATGTCTATTAATTCTACTGTCCCAGAAGAAGACGACACCCACATTCTGTGTGACACATATGAAGGACACGTCTCCATTTTCTGTAAGCATTCCCCCTTTGTTTCATTATTTTTCTTGCTCGTCCAAATTTTATATCCTATTTTTTGTGTGCATTAAACCAATTTTTTATTCTATTCTACACTACAGACTCGTCCCATTTTTATTGTTCTTCACTCATGCACATTTCTTACATCTCAAATTAAGAAGTGCAGGAGTGTTATCTAACAACATTGGGTAGTCCTACTAGATGCCCACAGACGCATAAGGTCGGCCTAGAGGGCGCCCTCTGATATCAGAACAATTTGGGGGAGGTGAACGGCTCTCATATATTATTGCTCATTATTAATATGCAACAGGATTGGATGGGGATGATCTAAAAGAGGAGGTAGAACACCACAATATTATCTCTCAGCAGAAGAGCCAAGGTGCAGACACATATTGTGGTCTGTATGGCTACTTATCTCGCTGGATGGTTGTTACGTCTCGATATGAATTTAGACTCAGCACTTGATAGATGGTAACCACAGGCTTGTATTGTACTGCTGCTCACAGTTAGTAAATACACAGTCAAGCCCAATTATTCTGACCATTTCCTACTTTTGATGTCAACAGGGAGAAGCTTATGAAGTAAGTCATCTGTTGTGAACCGGAGGGACTCCCTGCCTCCATCTCCACTGCATACTGCCATGGTGTGTCTGGGTCCTCTGTCTCATCTTACTTATCACCCTGTAGCTCCTCTGGCTGCTCCTGCTCTCCTGTCACCTGTATAGAAAAAACACCCATTTCGCTACACATTGCTTGTGCTCCAAAGTCCTCCTCCAGTTCAGCCCCCACAGGGCTCATGTGGCCGTGAGATCTAGGCGCCACGTCTCCAGACCCCTGACCAGCTAGATTTACCAGCATCTGTTCCAGGGCATAAGGCAGTGGAATTACGTTCATCCCATAGTCCTGTCGACTGACAAATAACGTGGCCTCTTCAAAGGGCCTGAGCAAACGGCAGGTGTCACGCATGAGCTGCCACTGCCTGACATCGAAGTTACAAAGGGCAGTACTCCTGTCCGCTTGAATCATCAAGAAATCGTTTATGGTCTTTCTCTGTTCGTATAGTCGGTCCAACATATGGGGGGGGTGGAATTCCAACGGGTGGAAACATTGCATATCAGCCTATGTTGAGGGATGCCATTCTGCCACTGCAACTCAAGGAGGGTGTGCTTTGCGGTGTACGAGTGGCTGAAGTCCATGCAAGTTTCCTGCCCATTTTTAGGATGTCTTGCAGATCGATGGAAGACTTCAGGAACCGCTTGAGAACCAGATTGAACACATGTGCCATGCAGGGTGCATGGCGCAGCCCTCCTTGACGCAGCGCCGACACCATGTTCTTCCTGTTGTCAGTCACCATGGTTACGATTTTTAGTTGTCGCAGAGAAAGCCAGGATTCGATTTCTTGATGAAGGACACAGAGCAGTTCCTCCCCCTGTGTGACTTAGTTTGCCCAGGCAGACGAAGTGCAGAACAGAGTGACACTGCCATGCCCTGCACATGTGGTATGCTGGAGGGGCACTGTGAATTGTCCCTGCAGTGGAGGCAGAGTATTCGGTGGAGGATGAGGAGGCAGAGCGGACATTGTCGCAGGACCAACGGCGTTAGAACGTGGAGGCAGAATTGGCGTCACCTGGCCAAGTTGCTGGTGTGGCTGTGCAGGAACCACATTCACCCAGTGGGCCGTAAAGGACATGTATTGTCCCTGACCGAAATTGCAGCTCCACACGTCGGCGCTGCAGTGCCCTTTGGCAGACACCGACAGGCTAAAGGACTGGCCCACCTTCTGTTTTACATACGTGTGCAGGGCTGGTACTGCCTTTTTGGCAAAGAAATTATAGCTTGGGACTCTTCACCTCGGCTCGGCACAAACCATCAGTTCTCTGAAAGGTGCAGAGTCCACTTGAAAAGGGAGGGACTGCAGCACAAGCAACTTGGCCAGGAGCACATTCAGCTTCTGTGCCGTTGGTTGAGTCTTGGCAATCGCTTCGTTGATCGATTGATGATGGAATGACTGATGAGGAGTAGGAGGGCGAGGAGCAGGAGCATCAGGACCAGCAAATGAAGGAAGGACAGACAGCTCCCTTCGGCGGAGGTGGTGGAGCCTTGACTGCCTGAAATCAGATGTGTGCCACTGGGTGATGCAGCGGTTGCTGCGGCAGGCTGGACCACAACATCGGAGCCACGGTTCTCCCAGGCCACTTTATGGTGACGCTGCATATGTTGACGCAGGGCCGTGGTGCCAACATTTGCACCCTGTCCACGCTTTTTGATGACTTCCAACACACAAAGTGAGTATGCCTCGTTTTTTCTTGATTTGCTTGTATTCACATTGCGGCATAATTTTTTCATTTTCAAGGGGTGGTTCTACCTAAAGCTCCAGGGAACCGCAATGGGGGCGTCTTGTGTGCCATCGTATGCAAATCTTTTCCTGGGACTGTGGGAGAGGAACATTTTTCTAACTGACCCGATTAAGCATATTGAAAAGGTCCATCTGTGGTGTCGTTATATTGATGACGTTCTTATGATATGGCAGGGTAGCGCTGAGGATCTGAAGGAGTTCATGTCATCTCTCAATGAGAATAACATAAATATTCATCTTACGTATAAGATGGGGAGAACCAAGATGGACTTTCTGGATGTGTCTTTACATGTCGATAATGATGGCTTTATACATACAGATTTGTTTCGGAAGCCCACCGCTGTGAACAGTCTCCTCCGTGCCAACTCCTATCACCCCAAGAAACTGCAGGATGGTATACCTATTGGACAGTTCTTAAGACTAAGAAGAATATGTTCCAGAGAGGATGATTTTGAGAAGCGGGCTGATGATCTAACCAAGAAATTTAAAGACCGCGGATATAGTGATCGCTCGGTAAGGAAAGCATACATACGTGCTAAACATTCTAAAATAGAGAAATTGTTGGAAGATCAAGTTAGACACAAGGATGGGGGAAAAATTGTGAGATTCATCACATCATACAACTCTGGTCATGAGGAGGTTGTTTCAATCCTTGAGAAACATTGGAATATATTACGGATGGATCATACCCTATGGGGCTATTTACCTCAGCATTCCTCTCTTACTTTCAGACGGGAAAGGAACTTGAAAGATATGCTAATCCATAGCCACGATTAAGGCAAAACTACAGACAATATGTTTGGTTTTAAAGGTCTGAAATGGTGCTGTCGCCCCTGTGGAAAATGTGTGGCATGTCCCAACATTCTACGAACAAACACCTTCACAGATTGTACTGGGCAGAAAATCTATGAAATCACGCAGCCAATATCGTGCACAACAATTGGGGTGATGTATGTAGCCACCTGCCCTTGTAATCTTTCCTATGTAGGGATAACCTCAAGACAATTGAGACGACGGACAAGAGAACATGTCCTCGGTATCACGGGGGCCAAGGATGAAGAGGACCCTTTGAACCTGAAAACTATTACCCGGTATTTCAAGATCTATCATAACAGCGATGCCTCACTCCTCAAGGTAAGGGGGATTGATAGGGTCTTGATAGGGGGGAGGTGAGGAAATTGGAAGAAGGTCCTGGCTCAGAAAGAAGTGAAGTGGATCTTTGAACTAAATACTGTTATGCCATCTGGTCTGAATGAGGCCCTAAGTTTTTCACCATACTTGGGGTAGTTCTTCAATCATTACTTATTTCTCGTGTTGACTATGTCCTCTGTAGGTCTAAGTGGTGTCTACCTTCTTGACCTTTTTTAATGTATGATTTTATTTTTTGTGATTTTAACACGATCTTCTGTATTATTAGGTTATTTCGGCTGTCAAATGTGTATGGACACATGTTTATTGTACCATCTCAAAAAAATTCTGATTGACAAAAAGTTGGAGACGAAAGGGACAAAACTATATAGGATGGAGAATGCAAGCAAGGAGGGGGTTAAATGGAGAATACATATATACCTATAATAAGAAAAAAGAAGCAGCTCTATTTGATGTAACATTGAATACACTTTGTATTATCACTAGGGTATCATCGAATATACAGACGTGGACAAAATTGTTGGTACCCTTTGGTCAATGAAAGAAAAAGTCACAATGGTCACAGAAATAACTTTAATCTGACAAAAGTAATAATAAATTAAAATTCTATAAATGTTAACCAATGAAAGTCAGACATTGTTTTTCAACCATGCTTCAACAGAATTATGTAAAAAAATAAACTCATGAAACAGGCATGGACAAAAATGATGGTACCCCTAACTTAATATTTTGTTGCGCAACCTTTTGAGGCAATCACTGCAATCAAACGCTTCCTGTAACTGTCAATGAGACATCTGCACCTCTCAGCAGGTATTTTGGCCCACTCCTCATGAGCAAACTGCTCCAGTTGTGTCCGGTTTGAAGGGTGCCTTTTCCAGACTGCATGTTTCAGCTCCTTCCAAAGATGCTCAATAGGATTGAGGTCAGGGCTCATAGAAGGCCACTTTAGAATAGTCCAATTTTTTCCTCTTAGCCATTCTTGGGTGTTTTTAGCGGTGTGTTTTGGGTCATTGTCCTGTTGCAAGACCCATGACCTGCGACTGAGACCAAGCTTTCTGACACTGGCTAGTACATTTCTCTCTAGAATTCCTTGATAGTCTTGAGATTTCATTGTACCCTGCACAGATTCAAGACACCCTGTGCCAGACGCAGCAAAGCAGCCCCAGAACATAACAGAGCCTCCTCCATGTTTCACAGTAGGGACAGTGTTCTTTTCTTGATATGCTTCATTTTTTCGTCTGTGAACATACAGCTGATGTGCCTTGGCAAAAACTTCGATTTTTGTCTCATCTGTCCACAGGACATTCTCCCAGAAGCTTTGTGGCTTGTCAACATGTAGTTTGGCATATTCCAGTCTTGCTTTTTTATGATTCGTTTTCAACAATGGTGTCCTCCTTGGTCGTCTCCCATGTAGTCCACTTTGGCTCAAACAACGACGGATGGTGCGATCTGACACTGATGTTCCTTGAGCATGAAGTTCACCTTGAATCTCTTTAGAAGTCTTTCTAGGCTCTTTTGTTACCATTCGGATTATCCGTCTCTTAGATTTGTCATCAATTTTCCTCCTGCGGCCACGTCCAGGGAGGTTGGCTACAGTCCCATGGATCTTAAACTTATGAATAATATGTGCAACTGTACTCACAGGAACATCTAGTTGCTTGGAGATGGTCTTATAGCCTTTACCTTTAACATGCTTGTCTATAATTTTCTTTCTGATCTCTTGAGACAGCTCTTTCCTTTGCTTCCTCTGGTCCATGTCGAGTGTGGTACACACCATATCACCAAACAACACAGTGATTACCTGGAGCCATATATATAGGCCCAATGGCTGATTACAAGGTTGTAGACACCTGTGATGCTAATTAGTGGACACACCTTGAATTAACATGTCCCTTTGGTCACATTATGTTCTGTGTTTTCTAGGGGTACCATCATTTTTGTCCATGCCTGTTTCATGAGTTTATTTTTTTACATAATTCTGTTGAAGCATGGTTGAAAAACAATGTCTGACTTTCATTGGTTAACATTTATAGAATTTTAATTTATTATTACTTTTGTCAGATTAAAGTTATTTCTGTGACCATTGTGACTTTTTCTTTCATTGACCAAAGGGTACCAACAATTTTGTCCACGTCTGTATTTATTGTACTTGTGAGACTATATTTATATGACGGTGTCTGATTTGCACGTATCACTTATCACTTCTCACCCTTTATTTTTCACTTTTTTATTTTTCACTTCTTTATTTCATCACACACTTTTATTATAATGTTTCACTTTATTGTGATTTTCTTCATTTTTTTCACATTTATGAAATTTATATTATTATATATGTGTCTTAATTATTTATTTAGTATTGAATATTGTGATATATGATGTATTCTATAATCATGGGTTTAAATGTAACTGATTATTACATAACTATTTATTTTGTTCTATTTATATTGCATATACACTTTTTAATAGTGACCTTGTATATAATGGGCTGTGATATATGTCCTAATGGACCCCTCCCCCCCCCTCCTTTGATGCTGGTATATATGTGATGTACAGGTATTCTGTGACATATCAATAATATATATACAATCATGTATACAGGGGTAGGGTAATGAACAAATAGCCGCAGAGTTCTTCCTGCGTTCCAGCGTGGAACGCATGGAGTGATCACGTTCCGCTAGTCTCGCGGGATTTGTAGCACATACTCCTGGATGTAGGAGGTTATGTGGGGCTGGTCTGGAGGCGATGCGTTCCACGGTGGACCACATGCCGGATATTCGGTCCGGCGAGTGCGGTCTCCCGTGGAGTTCTCTGCTTCCATCAACGCTTGAGGATGGCTATACTGGACTCTGCTGTAAATACCTTCCCCATGTGCTTGCTTCACCCTGTCTTCGCCCCACATGTATGTATGAATAATGCAAGTGTTTTGGTGTCCGGACACTGGTGGAACGCACCGCACCGCACTTCCGATTCTCGTTTGTGGGCGTTTCTTTGGTCTCATGTGTCTCTAATTGACCTAATTCTCAGACTATATATGATCAGTGTACACACGCCACTAGTATCCCTTGAGAAAGCAACCGCGAAACACGTGTCGGGATCCAGGACTGTCTTGGTCTGTATATTTTTTTTACTGCATTTATCTCCTGTATGTGATTTTTATTCTGTGGCACTATGCACTGTATATATTGACTGAGGGCTGTGATTTATTCCTACTCCTATCCCGGGGGATGTATTGCCAGTTATATCTATTATAAGTGACAGATCTGTGGATATTTGTCCTGTGTGACTAATGCTGCTAATGTATATGGATTTCTATGTTTTAAACAAGTGTATGTCCAATAAAAATGTGTGATTCTATATTACACGCTGTTATGATCTGTTTTGCGTATCTAATTGAAGTTATTAAGGACAGCTCCATACCGGGCGTTTCTTTCGCTCTGCGATTTGGCCATGTTTATTTGATTTGATTTCTCACGTGATATTATTATTATTATTTATTATTAAAGCGCCATTCCTTCCATAGCGCTGTACATATGATAAGCGGTGCACATACATAATACAGACAATTGCCCTAATCATAAACAAGATGAGTTACAGACTGGTACAGAAGGAGAGAGGGCCCTGCCCGCGAGGGCTTACAATCTACATGGGATAGGAGAAGGACACAGTAGGTGCGGGTGAAGCTGGTCATGGCGGTATAGAGACAGCAGGGTCACTGGTTGTAGGCTTGTCTGAAGAGGTGGGTTTTCAGGTTTCTTTTGAAGGATTCCACTGTAGGTGAGAGTCTGTTGTGTTGGGGCAGCGAGTTCCAGAGTATGGGGGATGCACGGGAGAAATCTTGGAGTCGATTGTGGGAAGAGGCAATAAGAGGAGAGAAGGTGGTCTTGTGAGGATCGGAGAGTGTGGGGGTGTATCTGGAAAGTAGGTCAGAGATGTAGGGAGGGGACAGGTTATGGACAGCCTTGTATGTATTTGTTAGTACTTTGAAGTGAATTCGTTGGGCAATGGGGAGCCAGTGAAGGGATTGGCAGAGGGGAGAGGCAGAGGAGTAACAGGGTGAGAGGTGGATTAGTCGGGCAGCAGAGTTGAGGATAGATTGGAGGGGTGCGAGAGTGCTAGATGGAAGGCCACAGAGGAGAGTGTTGCAGTAGTCTAGGCAGGAGATGATGAGGGCATGTGCAAGCATTTTCGCAGATTCAAAGTTAAGGAAAGCGCGGATGCGGGAGATGTTTTTGAGTTGGAGGCGACAGGTGGTGGAAAGGGCTTGGATGTGCGGTCGGAAGGAAAGGGCAGAATCCAAGGTCACTCCAAGACAGCGGACTTGGCTGACCGGGGATAGTGTGCAGCCATTGATCATGATAGATAGGTCTGTTGGGGGGTTGAGCAAGATGGGGGAAAGATGATGAATTCTGTCTTATTCATGTTAAGTTTTAGAAAGCGAGAGGCGAAGAAGGATGATATAGAAGATAGACATTGTGGGATTCTGGATATATACTAGGGGCCTGGACATCCTTCTCATGTTTGGACTTGCAGGTATGATATCCATCTAATACACCGTCATGTGCAGTTACCTGTCTGCACTCCATTCACACTGAGCTGCAGTACGGATCCTCCATTAATAAAGATCAGAAAACCAAACCTCCAGGAGCAGAGAATGTGTGTCCTGACCTTCGTATTCACACATACCTGGAGCCGCCATATTACCCCATAATACTCCTACATGACCTCTATCCACAGCAGCCAATGTCCTCCTCCTACCTCTGCAATCCAAGTTCCTCCTCCTCCACAACTTTGCTGTCTGGACACAGTACTATTACTGGACTCCTCCTTTTCCTCCCTCATACAACCCATCTTACAACTACCCCCAGCATTCTAGGCTGGTTTCTGACTGAATACACAGGACGGCAACTATTTTGATTCCCACAATCATTACCCCCAAACAGAACAGTCTCTGCAGAGCATTACACCCCATTATATCCAATCCATGAAGAGTATTACATCCTACTAAATCCAGTCCCTGCAGAGCACTACACCTCTGTCTCTTCCAGTATACAACATGATCTCTGCAGCCGCTGCCTAGAAACATCCAACTCCAGAACTGCCCCTCCTTCACTGGTCACATGGGGTGATGTCATCACAGGTTCTTTATCACATCACTTTACTGTTAAGCCCCTCCCCATGCACTGATCACATGACGGTGACATCATCCCAGGTCCTTCTCTCAGCCACTGAGCTCCGCCCCTCCTGATCACATGACGGTGACATAATTCCAGGTCCTTCAGCTCTTGCAGTGCAGCAGATACAGAGCAGATCCTGGTCGGTAGTCACTGCTGTGGTGTCTGGAGCCTCCTCTCTCTAGTATCAGCCATTTCTCCAGAATTCCTCTTTATCCCCGGTGCTGGGGGCTCTGAGAAGCGGGGTCTCTCCAGGAGCAGTAAGTGCGGTTCTGGATCTCACTAATGCTCTTGTCCCTGGAGGATTTCCAGCCTCTCCTCTCCTCATAAAGGCGCCTGCAGTACTAGAAGCCTCCAGCTCCCCCAGGTCTCTCCTCTTCTCCTGAATGACCACCAAGGATGGACAGGAAGGAGGTCAGCAGAAGAATATTAGACTTCACCTTGGAGATCATCTCCCTGCTGAGCGGAGAGGTAAACTTTTCTAGATTTCTCTCCTCTTTATTGTATTCTGTAACAAGTCAGACATTGGGAAGGAGAATCCATCATAGGAAGTGATAGGAAGAGTCCAGGGTCCTGTAGAACGGCCTCCAGACCTTCCAAGTGATGGAGAACCTGAAGATCAGCCACCAGTATGGTCAGTGATGGATCATGGAGACCAATAGTCATGTTGTAGGAGCCATGAGAAGGTAAGTAGGCAGGTTGTACCCAGGAGGAGAGGAAGCAGAGGAGGAGATCGCCGGAGTGTGGACTGGAGGGAGGATTTCTACCACTAGTCTGACATCTAGATGATACTGGACTATAACAAGGAGGCCTCCACTACGTCTAGAGGAAAGAAGGTTTCTCCACCAACATAGAAGAGGAGTATTTACTGTAAGAGCAGTGAGACTATGGAGCTCTCTGCCAGAGGAAGGAGTCATGGGGGATTCTCTAGAAGAGTCCAGAAGGGACCTGGAGGTCTGGAGGGTAATAATATTCCAGCTTCTAGTGACTAGATTACTGGAGATGGGGCCATGATCCAGGGAGGGATTCTGATTGTAGATCTGGTGTCAGGAAGGAATTTCTTTTCCTAAGTGTCTCTCTCCATCCACAGGATTACACCATAATGAAGAAGACATCGGGGGGGACTCCCATCATCCATGAGTCAGGAGGGTGGAGCAGGACCCCCATCACAGAGCCTCCCCCCCTGATACATGAGCAGAAGATCCTAGAACTCACCCACAAGATGATGGAGCTGCTGACTGGAGAGGTGACACTGCTGGGAATGCTGGGAAATTCTCCAGTAACAGCACTGGAGGGGTCTGGGTGATGACGGTGTCATTGTGTTGTCAGGTTCCTGTAAGGTGTCAGGATGTGGCGGTCTATTTCTCCATGCAGGAGTGGGAGTACATAGAAGGACACAAGGATATGTACAAGGAGGCCATGATGGAGGCTCCCCGGCCTCTGACATCACCAGGTAAGAAGAGACGAGGTGAGAAGAGGCCGTGTTAGAGCCTCAGTCCGGTCATGTGCAGTGTGTACACATGTCTAATGACATGTAATGTAGAAGCTCCACTTTATATTTCCCTTTCAAACTTCTCCATAGGTTTCATTCATCCAACTGGTGCCAAAATTATGTCCTGTTAGAATAAGTGTAGTAATGAGAAATTTCCCATTCACTTTACCCAATATATAATTATTAATGTTTTCATATGTATAAAAATTATTTTAATCTTTACTTTTCTATTGGTAGCGGTGAGGGAGTCTGTCTCAAGTTTTTTGTCCTGATCACATTGTGAACTCCTCTCAGAAACCCAGGTGAAGTGCTGGACACTTACGTGAATTTTCCAGTTTCTTTCTTATAGTGTTGAGCAGCCTCAGCTCTGGGGTTCACTTTACATGGTGCAGGAGCGGGAGTCCTGGTATTCCTGAGTTCCCGGCCGTCCTGGGGATGTGGACAGTTCTCTTCCTTTGTGTCTGAACGTCCAGTCTGTGATGTTCTGCCTTCACTTCTGAGATGACAGAGAAGTGGTCCCTGGCTCGGTTCCCCGCTCTTTTACAGCTGAAGAAGCCACAAACAGTCATGTCAAAATTGGAGAAAACCGCCCTGAAAGCGTCACTCCTTATAGCGATGTCATTTATGTCTCTGGTATATACAGCTGGTGCTGGATTCGGGTCCCTTTACTTCACGTTAAGCTCTTAATCTTGTCGCTGATTTTGGCATTAAAAGCAGTACAATTATTTTCCCATCCAATCAGGTACTCCTCAGAATAGACCATCAGTATTAAACTCCTTAATGTATCTGATGACTGAATTGTTCTTCATTCTTTCTGTGAGAATCTGAAAACAGAGCAGGTAAAACAGTGAGACCAGTGAGCGTTCTCCGATGTCTGCCTTCCATTGGCTCTACTGTATAGTATAGTTTTAATTAGGTTTCTAGGAAATATTTAAAAGCCTCCTAGTGTTCTATAGGCCGATTATATTAAAGAGGTTGTCCAGTTTTCTTCAGGATAGGTCTTCAATATCAGTTTGCAACCAAGTGGACTACTTGCTGTTGGTGTCGTTGGATTGAGCGGTGTCTGTATATTCCTAGTGGTTCTTTAATGAGCGGTAAAAGGTGGCTTACCATAAGATCAGGTCCAACACATGTGTGCGCAACCCCGGCCTGTGACTTGTCTACTCGTAGAGAAGCCGGCAGGTATTCGTAGAATGATTTTCAGGGTGACATCATACATTACAGCTGTTGTAGTTGATGCGTGCACACTAGACGGGTAATGGCGGTGCAGCTTGGAGCGCTATAGAACGGAGTGGTGAAACAGGGGTAGATAGATTATATTGTGTCAGCACGGGTACTTCACTATAGAAAATAAAATAACTGAAAAAATATAAAAATCTACATTTAGATTTAAACATGCGACATCTACATTCAAGGCTGATAAGTTACCTCCAGGATACAGCCTGATCATGTTGAGAAGAGTGGATTTCTAGACTTAGAATGCTAATATATATTACTGGTTTCTTTATAATCATATATTATGTCTGTGAATAAACCACTAATATGTATTAGCTTTCTAAGCATAGAAAACCCAAATTTTCAACATGTTATAGTGAGTAGTGTATATGATATGTACATGCTAGAACACAGCTCTTACACGCAGATCTGCTCTCAGTAGGCTGAGGTCTAGCCCTGTCAATCAAGGGGAGGAGGAAATGTACAGAGCACAGGGGGTGTTACAAAAGTAGTGTTCCAAGGATTCAGCCCCAGCCCCTGGTGCTCCAAGGTGATCATTTGCATGTGAATAAAAATGCAGATATCTCTGCAGCTGTTTAACCCAATTTGATACTTTATATTAGAATTTTTATTTATTTTTTCCTTTTTTTAGGTTTAATTTGGTTGGAAAACTGCTAATCATTATTAAAAAGATTTTTTTTAATTATAGCTTTTTATTTCTTAAATATAAAGATGACACAAAAATGTATTATTGCAATAGGTTCCCTATTTTTTATAAAAAAAATTTTTACCATTATTTTAATTTCTTTTTGCCACATAATATGTACCCCAGGACTTCATAAAAATATCTCTGGGGGCATGACACACAGGCAGAGCTGATCAGGGTCTCCTTAGACCCTGCAGCTGTGCTTCTGCCCCTGCTCCAGACACCCCCGGATCTGCCGCTTCCTGCTCCCTCCACCATGCGCTCGTGCAGCGCTGTTCTCCCGGCATAGGAGAATGCAGAAGCGGTAATAAACCACTCCTGCCTTCTCTTCAGGGTCTCTGCTGCGTCTCACAGCTGGGACCCAACCTGCTCCTGCTAGATTGTAGGAGCAGGAGCTTTAATCCCAGCGCTGTAGGGGCATGTGCAGATAGGACGTATATACACAGTGGGCAGTCAGGAAGGGGTTAACATATAGATAAAAAAGGTATCTATTTAATCAGCATGATGATCCCTACCAGGCAGTATGCCTGATTTAATAGTGGTGACTATTCTGAAAGAGACTTTTTAACTTTTTGAAGAGTTGATATGTTGAGTTTTTCTGTTGTCCCAACTTTTCTAGATTTTTTACAGCAAAATCTAAATGTAAAGTCTTGTAGGATAGACGGTGAGAAAGAGAAAAAAGGGACAGATATTGAGGAGTACAGTGTGGGATAAAATTGTCTGATCTATAGACAGATCTACAGGAGGCCGTGCATTCAGTCACTGTGTGCTTGTGTCTCCACAGATAGATCCAGAAGAAGAAATTCCACTAAACGATGTCCAAGGAAGGTCCTAGAGAACCTTCAGGTAGATGGAGCTGAAGTCTCCCCAGAATCTGACCGGAAAGGGATTGAACCAAAGATCATTTTACATTTCTTTTCTTTAGGATGAAAATCTGATTGATATTAAGGTTGAGGTTAAAGAAAAAACAGAAGAGGAGACGGATTTATGGGGCGATCAGCAGGGTAAGGAGGGGGGCTGTCATGGCTGTTTTCAGGGTCACCTGGATACTACTCCCATCTCCTCATTATCACATGTAATAATCTCTCCTGCCCCTGTGTGTTTCCTACAGATGGACTCATAGAAGGAAATCCCCCCGAGAGATGTCCCTGTCCTCTGTATTCCCAGGACTGTCCAGAGGAGAAGCTCCCAGAGAACCATCAGGTAGATGGAGCTGAGCCCTATACACATCTATTTAGGGGGGTCCTGCAGTCATAGAGGGGTCATAGATTGTGGGGGTCTCTTATGTGGATCTGTTAGATCTCCCAACTGTCTGCTGTATTGTACTGAATTGTTACAGATGACAAATCAGGGGGAAGATCTGACTGATATTAAAGTGGAGGATGAAGAAGAGCGGATGATGGGCGATCCCCCGTGTAAGAGTGAGGTGGAGGAGGACATTCCAGTCCATGTGACCACAGGTATGGAGTAATGAATGGAGGAAGGGAATTGGGAGGTTTCTTCAGGTGAGGCTCCACCTTAGATCTCCAGTAAAGTAGCACTCCGGGCAGTGACCCCTGTGTTATGTACAGGAGCGGAGGGAGCTGTGACTGCACATAGACATCCTCTCCAAGCTCTTCTCTACGTCCGCTCATGTTCCAGGTTGAACACACGGCTTAGCATCAGGTTTTGGGGTGCATCGGCTGCAATGAGTGGATGCATTAATGGCTGGGTCTGAGAAAACTCAGTTTAACCACTTCCATGCTGACAGGGGGTCGTTTGTGACACTTGTCTTACAGCCTTTATGCCCTATACTTCTGGCTGGCGTTATAAGACATGTAAGTAGAGTGGCGTTATTGGCACAGATGGCAAGTGGGCCTCCACACTGGAAGAAGGGAAAACAAGTGCAGGAAGTCCTTTTTGAAAGGCTCCTGGTGTCCAGAAGTGGATCTCACCTGCAGAGAGGGATCTTAAAAAGCTGGACCAGGGACTCCTGGTGGTGTATGTTCCCTGGGAAAGAATCAAGATGGAGAATGTGCAATTTGTTAAGCTGGATTTACATGTCCTGATGTTATGGCAGATTATCAGGAACGAACGTACCTATGAACACTAGTTCATGATAATGTGCCCATCTAAAGGAGTATGAAAACCTCAGTCATGGTTTCTGGGCAGCAGAGCGGGCTGTAATCAACTGCACTATGCTGCCCCGAAACAATGCAGCTATATGATGACGAGCAATAGCAGTAGTCTTCGATTAAAGGCACAGTAGGCTTGATGGTTACACACTCAATGACACAGTATGCTTGGTGATTACAGGAATGGACTTAAAGGCAGGACCAATTATATTTAGAAATATGTAACAGATATTTGTCTGTTTACAACAAATTCTTTTTTCACAATGGGCCGCAGCACGACACTTCTGAAATACGAGCACTTAGCTGTATACTGCTGGATAATCTATTAATCAAGAGCAAACATCCATTATCACAGTCTCCATTCACTGGCTTCTTATAGAAGTCTTCTCCTGTTCATTTTTATTACACCGCCTTAACAAGAAAAAGATGACGTCTCCTCGTCCGTGACAACATCCCTCCAACTGACTCGCACTACATGCCCCTCCTACATTCTCCCGATCCGCCAGCTTCCCCCTAGAGAGGCTGGGCTGTGAGCAGGACTTGACAAGCGTCATAGCTCCCATCATCTTAGTCTGGTTGTGCTGAACTCCACCACCATCAATGTTTTACAACCCAAACAAGCGTTCACATAGAGCTACAGCACACAAAGGAAGGGGGCACAAGACAGGTGCACAACAAATTAACAAAACAATTCCAATTAAAAAGTATTTTGCCACTCCACCCCGATTACATTCTCAGCCGAAAAGGAGGGGGGACCTTTCTTTATGGCAGAAGAACCTTGACAATTATTAAAGGGTGTAGAATGAATGTAGAGCATGTTAAAAAGCAATGTAGAGTCTAGAACAATGCAGAATGCTGACTGTTTTTGGATAGGTTCGTTCCCAATAATCGGATGTATAGTCGATCAGCCGACGAATGAGAGTTGAATGTCCAATAATCGGCAACACATCTCCCTGTGTAATCGGGGATTTGCTGCCAATCATCTATAAAAGTGAATCGGCCTGTGTAATCAGAAAATCGGGCAGTGTAATAAAACCCTTAATCCACATTCGCATGGTCAGTATTTGGCATGAGTATTTGTAGGTTAAAATCGGGGATTGAAGTTACAGACAAAAATTTAATGGAAAGGTTTGTGCCTCTGCTGTATTCTGGACTCTCTCCTGAAGAGGGTAAATGGAGATTCTAAAAAGAGAAACCTAAGGAACTCCTGTCTAGTGGTCATCCTTCAAGTCTGGTTCTAGAGGCAGTCAACAATGATGCCAGATGTCAAGTTAGTGCGACCCATGTGTGATATCTGCATTATATTGAAATTCTGCATACGTGTTTCCAGCCTAATAAGGTTATAAATGTATTTACTTTGTTTAAAAAAAATCATGAAATCTTTTTTTAATCCTATCAGAAAATTCCAGTCAGAACTCTGAGGGAAATTTCATCATTTGGCAATCTTCACAAGAAAATCCCATAACCTATAACTTACCTCCAGGATTTACAGATCTGTCATTTAATCTCCCTAATCACGAGGAACCTCCTCCTGACCAATCAAAGATTATTACTACAAGTCCACATCTATCATATAATCCCCTTAATTATGAGGAACCTTCTCCTGACCAATCACAGATTGTTACCACAAGTACCGGGCAGAAAGGGGGAAAAAAGTATCAATGTGGTGAATGTGGAAAACAGTTTTCAAGAAGCTCCGGTCTCTTTATACACACAAAAGTTCACACCGGCGAGAAGCCATTTTCATGTTCACAATGTGGGAAATGTTTTATAGATAAATCCAATCTTTTATCACATCAGAAAATTCACACAGGAGAGAAGCCATATTCATGTTCAGAATGTGGGAAATGTTTCATGTATAAGTCAGATCTTGTTGCACATGAGAGAATACACACAGGAGAGAAGATGCATTCATGTTCAGAATGTGGAAAGTGTTTCACAAATAAATCAGATCTTGTTAAACATGAGCGAATTCACACAGGAGAGAAGCCATTTTCATGTTCTGAATGTGGAAAATGTTTTACCAATAAATCAGATCTTGTGAGACATAAGAGAATTCACACAGGAGAGAAACCATTTGCATGTCCAGAATGTGGGAAATGTTTTACGAACAAATCAGATCTTGTTACACATCAAAGAAGTCACACAGGAGAGAAGCCGTATCCATGTTCACTATGTGGGAAATGTTTTACAAATAAGTCAAGTCTTGTGAAACATGAGAGAATTCACACAGGAGAGAAGCCTTATCCATGTTCACTTTGTGGAAAATGTTTTACAAATAAATCAAGTCTTGTTAAACATAGGAGAATTCACACAGGAGAGAGGCCGTTTACATGTTCTGTATGTAGAAAATGTTTTACAGATAAATCACATCTTGTTATGCATGAGAGAATTCACACAGGAGAGAAGCCGTATTCATGTTCAGAATGTGGGAAGTGTTTTATTACTAATGCTAAGCTTCGAGATCATCATAGAACTCACACAGGAGAGAAACTGTATTTATGTTCAGAATGTGGGAAATGTTTTAGTGCTAAAGCCAACCTTCGAGATCATCAGAAGATTCACTCAGGGGATACCCCATTTTAATGAAATTTATCAAGATGTTTTTCAAAGACTTAAAATTTTGAAACTCCTCAGAGAAATCACAGGGAGAAGAAACTATTGTTTGAAATGTGGGACATATGCTAATAGATGAAAAAAGGTTTTATTCACAAGCAGTATGCAGCTAATAAAATGGCTTATCTTTAGGTGGAATTTGCCTGGATCTGCCAAACATCTAAATGATATTAACCTAAAGTCAACAGTGACGAGAAACTGGAGGAAAAGCATTGTGGATATGAGGAAGAAGATTATCCCCATAAACTTTGCTTCTTCTTAGTGTAATTCATACCTCCACCCACACTGCAGGAGACTCCAGAATGAAAAAGGAAGGACTCCCTATGTAGAGTTTTATGTCACATACAGTACAGACCAAAAGTTTGGACACACCTTCTCATTCAAAGAGTTTTCTTTATTTTCATGACTATGAAAATTGTAGATTCACACTGAAGGCATCAAAACTATGAATTAACACATGTGGAATTATATACATAACAAAAAAGTGTGAAACAACTGAAAGTCATATTCTAGGTTCTTCAAAGTAGCCACCTTTTGCTTTGATTACTGCTTTGCACACTCTTGGCATTCTCTTGATGAGCTTCAAGAGGTAGTCACCTGAAATGGTCTTCACTTCACAGGTGTGCCCTGTCAGGTTTAATAAGTGGGATTTCTTGCCTTATAAATGGGGTTGGGACCATCAGTTGCGTTGTGGAGAAGTCAGGTGGATACACAGCTGATAGTCCTACTGAATAGACTGTTAGAATTTGTATTATGGCAAGAAAAAAGCAGCTAAGTAAAGAAAAACGAGTGGCCATTATTACTTTAAGAAATGAAGGTCAATCAGTCCCAAAAATTGGGAAAACTTTGAAAGTGTCTCCAAGTGCAGTCACAAAAACCATCAAGCGCTACAAAGAAACTGGCTCACATGCGGCCGCCCCATGAAAGGAAGACCAAGAGTGACCTCTGCTGCGGAGGATAAGTTCATCCGAGTCACCAGCCTCAGAAATCGCAGGTTAACAGCAGCTCAGATTAGAGACCAGGTCAATGCCACACAGAGTTCTAGCAGCAGACATATCTCTAGAACAACTGTTAAGAGGAGACTGTGTGAATCAGGCCTTCATGGTAGAATATCTGCTAGGAAACCACTGCTAAGGACAGGCAACAAGCAGAAGAGACTTGTTTGGGCTAAAGAACACAAGGAATGGACATCAGACCAGTGGAAATCTGTGCTTTGGTCTGATGAGTCCAAATTTGAGATCTTTGGTTCCAACCACCGTGTCTTTGTGCAACGCAGAAAAGGTGAACGGATGGAATCTACATGCCTGGTTCCCACCGTGAAGCATGAAGGAGGAGGTGTGATGGTGTGGGGGTGCTTTGCTGGTGACACTGTTGGGGATTTATTCAAAATTGAAGGCATACTGAACCAGCATGGCTACCACAGCATCTTGCAGCGGCATGCCATCATTTATTTTTCAACAGGACAATGACCCCAAACACACCTCCAGGCTGTGTAAGGGCTATTTGACCATGAAGGAGAGTGATGGGGTGCTGCGCCAGATGACCTGGCCTCCACAGTCACCGGACCTGAACCCAATCGAGATGGTTTGGGGTGAGCTGGACCGCAGAGTGAAGGCAAAAGGGCCAACAAGTGCTAAGCATCTCTGGGAACTCCTTCAAGACTGTTGGAAGACCATTTCAGGTGACTACCTCTTGAAGCTCATCAAGAGAATGCCAAGAGTGTGCAAAGCAGTAATCAAAGCAAAAGGTGGCTACTTTGAAGAACCTAGAATATGACATATTTTCAGTTGTTTCACACTTTTTTGTTATGTATATAATTCCACATGTGTTAATTCATAGTTTTGATGCCTTCAGTGTGAATCTACAATTTTCATAGTCATGAAAATAAATAAAACTCTTTGAATGATAAGGTGTGTCCAAACTTTTGGTCTGTACTGTATGTAGACATGTCCAAATGTGATCCTCATACAGAAGAGAAAGTAAAAGGCAATGGAATTAAAAAAACTCCCCAGATCTGGCATTTGTTTGTCTTGAATACCTGGTTCTGCCTCCAGCAGGCGTTTATTCTAAAGCCTCATTCACACGTCTGTATTCTGGTCAATATCTTACATCAGTATTGTCGAATTTAGGCATGATACCTAAACAATGGACCTCAACTATTGTCTGTCAGCTTCAAATCCTAAGTTTCCTTCCAGGGGTAAGGTAACAGACACAAATTCAGAGATAATACGTGCAAGGACTTCTACTCAGCCCCAGACATTTCGTTATGTATAACAAAAGTGCTGGGCGTGCCCCTACAGTCTAATTGTCACGGGGAGCTGCCGATGCACTGATTCTCCGCAGCGCTGACAGCGCCCCGCCACAGGTTGCCTGTTATTTAGGTTTACTGCATTACCTGGCGTACTTACCTTCTGCTATTTTCTGACGATCCTCTGCCTGCTCCATTTGTACTTCGCTGCTCTCCTGGTATTCTGACCCCGGCTATCTCCTGACGATCCACTGCTGACCCTTTGGTACTTCACGACACTCCTGGTATTTATGACCCTGGCTTCTCCTGACTATTCTCTGCTTGCTCTCCTGGTATTTACTTCGTAGCTCTCCTGGTATTTACTCGGTCCGTTCATGTTCTGTTGTTTGTCTGGTCTGTCCTCCCAGCAGTTATTCCAAGCTTGGGATTGCCGTCCAGTTGTCCCCTGTCGTTAGGACTTGCGAGGCAAGTAGGCAGGGCCAGGGGTGAGGGTGGAGCGCAGTGGTCACTATCCTCCCCCCTGTGTGTGTGTGTACGCGACCGTTACACTAATCCAATGACACGATGCAATACATACATTACTGCTCAGAGACTGCACGTACAAGTTCATGTTCATGACGATAGCAAAAAATGTCAGAGTGACACTGACATACATAGCTGTGGATAAACGCATGATGATGGCGTTAATGAACAGCGTGTTTAAGAATACACCGACCCAGCACATGTCTTCTGCTATTTCAAAGCTTCCAAAAATTGTCCCTTATCAGAGGCAGATGGTGTTTAAACACACACAGGGTTATGAGGGAAAAAAACTGTGGCTTGTTGGGGGACCAAGTGTCCAAAAATAATGTCTTAATGGAGTCAGAATGCTGCCTATAAAACACGCACATGCCCAGACCAGGGACAGAAAATTTAAATTTAGGCGAAGGTGCGTAAGAGCGCCACACTTGTGGCCAAACAACTAAAATTTTCCATATAGTAGCAGTACTCATGCTTACCTGGCCAAGAGTCCCAGCACACCGCTCTGCCGACCACAGAAAAATTAAGTTGAGGTGAAGATGCGGAGGTGCGCCACATTTGTGGACTGATGAGAGTTACATTTTCCATATAGCAGTGGAAACCTTGCTTGTCTGGCCAAGAGTCACACCCCAAAAATATTTAATTTATATGAAGGCACGGAAGTGTGCAACATTTACTACAGCTACGTGAATCTGAATCGCCAACAACTTGAGAACTCAGCTGCACACAAGCTAACTGCTGGACAGGAATAGTTTTCTATGACCACATATTCCATTATGGATGTCTCACAATGGAGCGGAGGACAAGCTGGAGGAGTCTAAGCAGGAGAAGAAGCTGTTGAGGTTGGCAAGGACTCTGTACTGCTTGGGGATGCAGGCTGGCTGCTACAAAGAAGACCAGGAAAAGGAGGACAGACTTGTTCTGATTGGGAATGCTGGCCAGTGCTCTTTTCCCACAGGATCTGGTGATGCCGCCTCATATGCTGCAATAGACCTGTGGTTCCTATGTTTGTGTTTGAATGCCCATGGCTTATTTTAATCCTGCAGATCTTGCACACGGCAATGGTTTTGTGTTCCAGCCTTGTGGAGAAAAAACACCAAAGGGGAGTTACTCGCACAGAGCTAGAGGCAGCCGCTACAGACTGGAACTGTATCGTCTTTAGTAATGAGTCCAGGTTCTGTTTGGGATCCACCAACAGTTGGGTATGAGTATGGAGGCCTGGTAGTAAGAGCTTCAATCCTGCCTTTGCTGTGGAGAGGCACACTGCCCCAACTGCTGGTGTGATGATCGGGGAGCCTTTGCATATGATAGTCGGTGACCCCAGTAGTGATATGAGGGACACTAACAGCTCAGCGATATGTGCAGGACATACTGCCACCACATCTGTCCCTCTCATGGCAGGGCTGAGAACTGAGATTTATCTGCAGGATAATGCTTACCGCCAACCAGCAAGGGTTTCCCGGAATGTCTCCTCCAGATTACAACACTTAATTTGCTGCCCAACCACCAGATTTATCTCCAGTCCAGGAATTATGGCATCAGATGGGACTAGCTTCAGCAACCTATGAGTGTGCAGGATCTACAGACCCATCTGTAACATCTGTTGGCAAATGTGCCAAAGGATACCATATGAAACTTGTATGCCTTCACGTCCAACTGTATATCACCTTGTATCCAGGCTAGAGGATGTATCTCATCTTGTATCCAGGCTAGAGGCCGTATCTCATCTTGTATCCAGGCTAAAGGCCGTATCTCCTCTTGTATCCAGGCTAGAGGCCGTATCTCATCTTGTATCCAGGCTAGAGGCCGTATCTCATCTTGTATCCAGGCTAAAGGCCGTATCTCCTCTTGTATCCAGGCTAGAGGCCGTATCTCATCTTGTATCCAGGCTAGAGGCCGTATCTCATCTTGTATCCAGGCTAGAGGTCATATCTCATCTTGTATCCAGGTTAGAGGTGCCCAAAAGGGTCCTAGAGCTTTCTTGCAATTTTACAGTTTTCCCCAATAAACTTCTCCTTTCCTCCTTTCCTCACATTTATCATCATTAAACTCACACAGGGAAAGCTTCCTCCCAACAACTCCTCCTCTGACTGTAGGAAACTTGGCTGGATGGCTGAGATGCAGAGAAACCAAACCACAATTGCAGAAGCAGACCAAGCAGACTCTGATACTGCAGAACTGGAGATACAAGAAGAGCTTGCGGCTGAAACTTCAACTGAAATTTGAACTGTGATATAAGGAGTACACCGGCAGGATGGGTACATGACAGGAACGCAGACTGTATAAGGCAAGAGAATCGTTGAAGCACAAGTCTTTGCTGGTCACAGGGAACCTCAAGCCTTATATACCTAGGGACCCTCAGCCACTGGATTTGTAGATGAGAATACTTATCCTTTAAGAGGCCACAGGTGAGAATGCGTGTGCCCTAAGGGAGGTTGCATTAAATCTTCTATATCGTTTGTTAAAAAGAAGTCTTTTAGACAGGAGGAGGACTTGGCTGCCCACAACTAGAGGCGGATCACATTGCAAACCCTTCAGATGTAGCTGAGACCCAATGCTTAGAAGCAGGTGGGCAATATTTGCTTATTTTTCAAGAGAAGGTCGAATAGGGCCACTTAAGATGGGGAATCAGTCTAGCTCCCTTCTAGCTCACCTGGTACACAAAAAACCCGGCCTCCCCTGCCATCCTAAAAATCCAATCCTCCTCTGGGGATATATTCATACAGACAGCACTTGGAAGTTGAGTCTTGTCTTCTTATTTAGATGAAGTCTTCCTGCAATTACAGGCAAATCACCAGTCTTTATTGGATGCCCCTTTTCTGATTGATTAATTGTCCTGCGCAGTTACAGATATGGCTAACGGTAAATCCCGGCCCGGCGGGACTCTGGTAGAAGTCTACATCAAATACCAAGATATCATCTTACCCATACTTCTCAACACATATAATGCCTGGCTCCTTCTACGAGGCCACTCTAATAATTTAACTAAAACCTGACAAAGATCCATCTGATTGTGGTTCCTGTCGACCAGTATCCTTAATAACCAGTTCCCTACTGGGCCATCCCCCTTGGGATAGTGAAAGACCATTCCTGGCTCCTCTTTAGGGATCCCAGCTGTCACCGAGGGCCGGTTCCCAGGTCCCACAGGTGCATGACTGCGTGCAGAGATATATGCTGACTGCCTGGGCAAGCAGCAAAGGGTCAGTATGGTAATCAGGCACAGGTCAGGCAGAGGTGAGCCAGAGCCAGGAATTGAGTAAAGATCAGTATACGGACAGACTAATGGAACAGAACACCTGTGCAGGGTTTAGCATGCTAGAGCACCTACTGCTCAGGCACCACTCCCTAGGGCAAGGTGGTTAAAGTCCCTGCAGATGACCAGACATTGGCTGGAGAGAATTTAGGAACATGCACACTGATCCCAACAGAGGGTGAGCACGCGTTCGCCCTACTGACCAACACAGGAGACTTGCCACCTAGAAGCAGGCTGCAGCCTACAAGAATGGTGGACAGCGGTGACTCAGGCAGCTGGGTCCATCTCAAGGTAACAGGGTAAGAGTGGTGGGTCTGGACTGCCGGAGTGCCAGAAGAAAAACTAGTAAAACGGCGCACTGTGCCTGCCCAGGAGAGTATGGCAGCAGCGAGAACGGGCCAGCAGTTTCATAGTGGCCTCATCTCAGCTTTATATTCCTACTTAATTTCCTGCAAGATAACTCACAACCCCCTCCCCGCTCTGCACAGATGGAGAGCCCTTCCATATGCGTCTTTTTCTTCAGTTTTTTCTTATTCTTCATTGTTACCTAACACCAGTTCGTTTTTATGGCAAGGGGAGAAAGCCGTGGCCGTGATTTTTGGCATATGATAGAGACTGTTACTCATAACTTCTGGAAAGAGATCCCGGGTAACGGGGGCGCCTGTCCAGAGGTACGCTTATTACCACTAGTGATGAGCGCTAATATTCGAATAGCGTATTTTTTTTGCGAATATCGGCACTTCGCTAATTCGCCAATATTTTGAATATAGCGCTATAAATTCGTTATTTTGAATATTCTTTTTTTTTTTTTTTTTTTATTGGTATATTTTTTTCTTTCCCACTTCCCAAAATTAGTTCTTACCTGTTCTGAGGATTCCTGGCTGCTCCAGTCAGTGCCCGTTGCCGCTTCTGCCGACTTCCGTGCTCATGGAGCGTCCCCATCACCATGGGAACGCCTCCATACTAGAATGTACTGTCGGATTTGAGAATTCAGTTGAAATCGCAATGCGATTAATATAACTTGAAGTAATCGCATTTCTAATGGGTCAGCTTGCTAGAATTAACGAAGTTAACGAATATGGAATATAGCAGTGCTGAGTTGAAATCGCCATGCGATTAATATAACTTGAAGTAATCACATTGCGATTTCAACTTAGACCTGGTTTACTATGGTTGGCTTGGTAGAATTAGCGAATATGACGAATGTATTCGTCATATTCCTCAAAATGAAGATAACAAAGTATTCTCCATCTTCGTTTTATCTCCATATTCGTCAACTTCGCTAATTCTAGCAATCAAATAGGAAAGTTGATTATAGAGACAGCTGTGCTTAATTCGCTATGTGATTATATTACTTAGCTTTTTTTTTAATAAATAGAATAATTATAATAATTATCAAGTATTATAATAATTCTATTTTTTTTTTTAAAAAAAAGCAAAGTAATATAATTGCATAGCGAATTAAAAACTTAGCTCTCTCTATAGTCAACTTTCCTATTTGATTGCTAGAATTAGCGAAGTTGACGAATATGGAGCTAAAACGAAGATGGAGAATACTTTGTTATCTTCGTTTTGAGGAATATGACGAACACATTCGCCATATTCGTCATCTTCGCTAATTCTAGATATCAAACCAATAGGAAAGTTGCCTTAAGTTAAAATCACAATACGCGATTATTTAAATTGCATATTAATCGCGATAACTAGAATAATGACGAATATTCGATTTCGACAAATATGAGACGAATATTCAAGCGAATATTCGCGAATTTCGTCAAAATCGAATATGGCACCTCCCGCTCATCACTAATTAGCACTATTAGAGGAAGACGTATGGCGACACCATAGGGGACTCTTTCTTCCTGAAATACTGTTCTTTGCCGGTGTAGCTGTTGCCCTGCGTTGGATGTTGGGTGTGCTCGTTCTGTAACTGTGGAGGAATCTCCTCAGTTCTGCACCATCTCATCTTATTGTGTACAGAGGACGCCCAGGTACATTCCACACAGTTTGGGGTTCTTGAGCCGTTTCCCTCTTATAGACGCTTAAAGGAAACTTTATTGGATATATATAAAAAATCGTGGTGAATCTACCACATATTGGATACGTCAGGCTAAAGCCTGGAAAAATGTGGCTCACCCCACAATTGTATGGGTGCAGCCACTGTTTCCACGCTTCCAAAAACGTGCAAGTCTGGATGTATCAGGATTATCTTGTCTGTATATGACTCCTGATGAGTTCCCAGATGCACCGGTAATACTCACTAGGTACGCTGGATCTGCTTATAACTATCAAAGATACCAGCTGTAACACTGGTGGCAACTTATAATCAAAAAGCTGCAACAGTGTATATCGTGAGTATTACCGATAGTGAAAGAGATAGGTATGTAGCGGGTGAGAGCTTTTATGTTTAAGCTCTACTTACAAGCCTGCTGTTCTTGATCTCTAATATCCCATCACTATCTCACAAAAGACTGTCCCTGCCTATACATGCGTCTGCTCGACGCGTTTCTATGTCTCTGTATCACCAGTGACATGTCTTCAGGAGCAGAGATACAGTAGGCATTAGTGCAGTTTATTTAGTCTCAACACTTTGCACTATGCTCACTGATAGAAGACGCTGCACGCTTCTGTTTGCGCGCGTGCAGCTCAAAGAGACACAGCCTCCGGCACTTGTTTGCGGCCGTCTCGCGGCCGCTTGACCGCCGATCTCATATCAAGATCGCCACTCCCACTGGGCGGAGCTTCATCGGCAGGCGGTGACGTCACCAAGCGTCCTGTTGATCCGTTCTGCCTGATCTCCAATGCTGGCCGCTATCGTGGGTATGTTTACATGGGCAAGAATTGCCTGCCATCATAGGGGACAGATTGGTACTGATACCAGAGGTGATCGGGCAATTATAACCAGCACATAAGTGAACTATAATATATATACATTACAATCCCATGTATAATTTCATGGAACTAATGATGCATAAGAAGATATTGTGACAATCAGAGCATGTAGGGAATAAGTCATCAACATCTCCAAACGCCATATATCTGACGTGGAAATGGATATTCTATGCAAAGGTTTGGCCTTTGTCCCTGATTGCCACTACAACCCATTCAACTGGGTGAAGGATTTGAATTTGTTTATAAGGAAGCTACAATGGCGGAAATTCTTCCTCACCAATGATAAAGAACAATGCCATAAATTAGGCATTGACCCAGAGGAACTGCAGGATGTAAGACTCCTAGCGGGCCTTATAGAGGAGGGTGAGAGAGATATTGGTCAGGGTCCATTTACAAACCTTCGCCTACCCTCACGTAGACCCCCACCCATCAATGAATATTCTCCACTGGATGCCTTCCTTACCGTGACCACAGAAAAATTGAGGTCGCTCCGCATGCAGAAACCTCACAAATCCAATGTCACAGAAGAAGAAAAGATGGCACTGGACATACTAAAAAGGGATACCACTATAGTTATCAAGCCCTCTGATAAAGGGGGCAATGTGGTGGTTCTAGATGATTGCAAATATGTGGAAATGTGCATGCGAATCCTAGATGATAAGTCCTGCTATAGGCCACTGGAGCACAATCCGATGGAAGTGTTCAAACATGAACTAAAAGGCATTCTAAACAAAGCTATGCAACAACACCTCATAGACAAGACGGAATTTGCTTTTCTGTTACCAGACTATCCTGTGACAGCAGCATTTTATAGCCTACCTAAGGTCCACAAGGGGCTGAGCCCGTTGAAGGGCAGGCCCATTGTGTCTGGAATAAATGGCTTGACAGAGAAAATCAGTCTATATGTAGATGAGGTGCTGAGAACCTTTGTTTTAAATCTTCCATCATATGTCAGAGACTCCATGGATGTCCTGAGACGCCTGAATGACATCTACTGTGACCCGGCCACCCTACTGGCAAGCCTCGATGTAGAGGCACTGTATAGTTCAATACCACATGATAGGGGTTGCCAGGCAGTGGGAGCATTTCTCACTGAAAGAGGATCACATTTGGCCAATCACAACGGTTTTGTGATCGAGTTACTTGACTTCATTTTGAATCACAATGTATTCACGTTTGATCGCAAGTTCTACCACCAGCTCAGGGGAGTGGCCATGGGAAGTCCATGTGCCCCGACTTATGCCAACCTCTACCTGGGCTGGTGGGAGAGAGAATGCGTTTTCAGTGAGGCGATGGAACAATGGACGTCGTCTATTATCCTATGGATAAGATTCATAGACGATGTGTTTATTCTGTGGAACGGCCCCAGTACGGCCTTCAGTGAGTTTGTGAAGGAACTCAACCAAAATGATTTAGGCCTATTCTTCACGAGCGAGATTAACAGTACACAACTGACGTTTCTGGATTTATCTATCAGCATTGATGAATCCAGAAAAATTATTACAAAAATGTTCCGGAAACCAACGTCCACCAACACCCTTCTCAGATGGGAGAGTGCACATCCCACCAAATTAAAATATGGAATACCTAAGGGGCAATATCTTAGAGCCCGACGGAATTGCTCAGAATGGGTTGACTTTAAGAGAGCATCCTCTGACCTACAAAAACGATTTAGCCAGAGAGGATACCCTGGCCCCTGTCTCGCTGAGGCATACCAACATGCCTCAGTTAGCAATAGAGATGACCTCCTGGTCCCTAAAAAAAGAACTATGGACAATAAAATAAGAATTATAGGCACTTATGATCAAGCCAATAAGGAGGTGAGGAACATCATCAGGGAGAACTGGAGTATCCTCAAATCAGACCCGATAGTCGGACATCTTATAAGTGAATCCCCACTGATCACTTATAGAAGAGGGAGCAACCTGAGAGATCAGCTGGTGCACAGCCTATATAGTCCCTCAACACAATCTACTTGGCTTCCCAATAGACCACCCGGCACGTTTAAATGTGGCAAATGCATTGCATGCAAAGCCATCAAAAAAGGCAACGTGGTAAAATGCACTACCACAGGATGAGACTTTATAATCAGGTCCTTTATAAATTGCAAAACAGTAGGGGTGGTCTATGTGGCTACGTGCATTTGCCAAAAACAATATGTTGGCAAAACCAAGAGGGAGTTTAGGAGACGCATTGGTGAACATCTGCTAAACATCACAAATGAGGACGATACACCTATTGCCCAGCATGTGACGGAATGCCACGCATTTCGTTTCAGGGCATTGAACACGTCAGAGGATCTCCAAGAGGTGGAGATATAGACAATCTGTTACTGAAGAAAGAGGCTCAATGGATCTTCACATTGAGAACAGTGAAACCATTTGGTTTAAATGACTATATATCATATACATGCTTCATTTGATGGATTTTCCCCTTAAGAATTCTCCAAAAAATTCGCAAAAAATTCGCAAAAAAAAATCGCAATTATACAGCAATGCATTATGGGAACAATATGAGAAGGACAGATTAGTCACTTCACCATGTAGTTATTAAGACGTATGGGAAACCCTAAATACCACCTTAGCAATATGGGCTGTTATCTGTGATCGCATGCAGTATAAACAGCTATGGCCTTATAGGGATCCTGAACCCATACATATATATGTGTTATTCTCTACATGCTCTGATCGTCACAATATCTTCTTATGCATCATTAGTTCCATGAAATTATACATGGGATTGTAATGTATATATATTATAGTTCACTTATGTGCTGGTTATAATTGCCCGATCACCTCTGGTATCAGTACCAATCTTCAGTCTTTCCCCTATGATGGCAGGCAATTCTTGCCCATGTAAACATACCCACGATAGCGGCCAGCATAGGAGATCAGGCAGAACGGATCAACAGGACGCTTCACCTCCTTTCTTGGTGACGTCACCGCCTGCCGATGAAGCTCCGCCCAGTGGGAGTGGCGATCTTGATATGAGATCGGCGGTCCAGCGGCCGCGAGACGGCCGCAAACAAGTGCCGGAGGCTGTGTCTCTTTGAGCTGCACGCGCGCAAACAGAAGCGTGCAGCGTCTTCTATCAGTGAGCATAGTGCAAGTTGTTGAGACGAAATAAACTGCACTAATGCCTACTGTATCTCTGCTCCTGAAGACATGCCACTGGTGATACCTAGTGAGTATTACTGGTGCATCTGGGAACTCATCAGGAGTCATATACAGACAAGATAATCCTGATACATCCAGACTTGCACGTTTTTGGAAGCGTGGAAACAGTGGCTGCACCCATACAATTGTGGGGTGAGCCACATTTTTCCAGGCTTTAGCCTGACGTATCCAATATGTGGTAGATTCGCCACGATTTTTTATATATATCCAATAAAGTTTCCTTTAAGCGTCTATTCAGGCAGTTAAACACAATTCTCGCATATATACGCAAAATTTACTTCATAGTTATATCTTGTATAAACCGTTTCCCTCTTAGTCTACTCTTTTATTAGGTGAAGGAGATCTGCTGAGGTTCAGACGTGGGGACTCGTGTCCTCAGTTACCCTTCCACGTGACGTTGTGTATGGAGAGCTGGGATTTATTTCTGCTGGTGACATGCTGCACACATGACTGGGTTTTGTCACGTATGAGAAGATAGGTGGGCCTCCCTGCCAGTGATGGCCAGCTCGCAGTGTTCGCCGACGAACACATGCGATCTGCCATCTTTATTCCCAAGCCCGGCGATGCAGAGGTAAGTCCTTACCTGGGTCTGCACCGTGAGCAGCTCTGAAACACACGCGGTCACTGGGAGCAGGCAGTTCCGAGAACAGCCCGATGAAGGCCCCCGGCGGCTGTTCTCGGAACTGCCTGCTCCCGATGACCGCATGTGTTTCAGAGCTGCTCACGGTGCAGACACAGGTAAGGACTTACCTCTGCATCGCCGGGCTTGGAAATAAAGATGGCAGATCGCATGTGTTCGTCGGCGAACACTGCGAGCTGGCCATCACTGCTCCCTGCTTCCCTCAGTGTCCTGTTCACACTGCAGATACCATTTCCCATTTACATCTTGTTGATTTGTATTTTGCACTTTCTCCAATAAACGAGTAAAAAAATAATGAAGAGATGAGAACAGCGGCCGGAGATCTCTACACCGGGAGCTCAGAGAACTACAACTCACAGCATGTCCAGCCTGTTATTATATGATATCACAGGACATTACAGGAGGAGGTAGGAGAGGATTTCAACTCCCAGCATGTCCAGGACGTTATTATATGATATCAGAGGACATTACAGGAGGAGGTAGCAGAGGAGAGGACTACAACTCCCAGCATGTTCTAGCTCTCACACTAAATCTATAGGTTCTCCATGTTCTTGTCATTACAACGCACCACCCCCTCCTGCACTGATCACATGATGTTGACATCACAGGTCCTTCAACACCATTTATTTCAGCTGCTGAGCTCCGCCCCTCTTACTCTGGAGGCCCCGCACACTAGCCAATGAGACTCCCTGTATTCCTTCCACATCATCTCTACTTTTATCAAGGCCCTCCCTGCATTGATCATATGATGGTGACATCATCACAGGTCCTTCTCTACCACTTCTCTCCACTGCTGAGCTCCACCCCCTGTACTGATCACATGACAATGACGTCATCCCAGGGCCTTCTCTACCACTTCTGAGTACCACCCCCTGCACTGATCACATGACAGTGACATCATCCCAGGTCCTTCAGCTCTTGCAGTGCAGGAGATCCAGAGCAGGTCCTGGTCGGTAGTCACTGCTGTGGTGTCTGGAGCCTCTTCTTCTCTCTGGTATCAGCCATTTCTCCAGAATCCCCCTTTATCCCCGGTGCTGGGGGCTCTGAGAAGCGGGGTCTCTCCAGGAGCAGTAAGTGCGGTTCTGGATCTCACTAATGCTCTTGTCCCTGGAGGATTTCCAGCCTCTCCTCTCCTCATAAAGGCGCCTGCAGTACTAGAAGCCTCCAGCTCCTCCAGGTCTCTCCTCTTCTCCTGAATGACCACCAAGGATGGACAGGAAGGGAATCAGCAGAAGAATATTAGACCTCACCTTGGAGATCATCTCCCTGCTGAGCGGAGAGGTAAACTTTTCTAGATTTCTCTCCTCTTTATTGTATTCTGTAACAAGTCAGACATCGGGAAGGAGAATCCATCATAGGAAGTGATAGGAATGGTCCAGGGTCCTGGAGAACGGCCTTCAGACCTTCCAAGTGACGGAGAACCTGAAGATCAGCCACCAGTATGATCAGTGATGTATCATGGAGACCAATAGTCATGTTGTAGGAGCCATGAGAAGGTAAGTAGGCAGGTTGTACCCAGGAGGAGAGGAAGCAGAGGAGGAGATGGCCGGAGTGTGGCCTGGAGGGAGGATTTATACCACTAGTCTGACATCTAGATGATACTGGACTATAACAAGGAGACCTCCACTATGTCTAGAGGAAAGAAGGTTTCTGCACCAACATAGAAGAGGAGTCTTTACTGTAAGAGCAGTGAGACTATGGAGCTCTCTGCCAGAGGAAGGAGTCATGGGGGATTCTCTAGAGGAGTCTAGAAGGAGCCTGGAGGTCTGGAGGGTAATAATATTCCAGCTTCTAGTGACTAGATTACTGATGATGGGGCCATGATCCAGGGAGGGATTCTGAGTGTAGATCTGGTGTCAGGAATTTCTTTCCCTAAGTGTCTCCCTCCATCCACAGGATTACACCATAGTGAAGAAGACATCGGGGGGGACTCCCATCATCCATGAGTCAAGAGGGTGGAGCAGGATCCCCATCTCAGAGCCTCCCCACCTGATACATGAGCAGAAGATCCTAGAACTCGCCCAGAAGTTTATTGAGCTGCTGACTGGAGAGGTGACACTGCTGGGAATGCTGGGAAATTCTCCAGTAACAGCACTGGAGGGGTCTGGGTGATGACGGTGTCATTGTGTTGTCAGGTTCCTGTAAGGTGTCAGGATGTGGCGGTCTATTTCTCAATTGAGGAGTGGGAGTATGTAGAAGGACACAAGGATCTGTACAAGGAGGCCATGATGGAGGCTCCCCGGCCTCTGACGTCACCAGGTAAGAAGAGACAAGGTGAGAAGATGCCGTGTTAGAGCCTCAGTCCGGTCATGTGCAGTGTGTACACTTTGGGTTCTTTAGTCTGTTGCTCATAAGCTTATGTGCAGAGACCTTACTGTACAATGATTGCAGTCTTCTCCCTAGAAGAGTTGTGGTTATTCATGAGGAGAAAACTGTCAGTCACTGGTGGGTGGACTAAGAAAGCAGGAGCTATGGCAGTTATAGCATCCCTGACGGAACCATGGAATCTACCAGACAGATCTTCCTTCAGCCTTTCTAAATAGTTGATATCTTTAGTGACTCTGTTATCCCGACTATTCTAGATCTTTTTTACAGGACGATAGGATATATAGCGGGAGATAGACAGAGAGAAAGGGTGAGATATTCAGGAGTGCAGTGGGGGATAAATGTCTCTGATCTGTTGACAGATCTACAGGAGGCCATGTATTCAGTTACTGTGTGCTTGTGTCTCCACAGATGGATCCAGGAGGAGAAATCCCCCCGAGAGCTGTCCTCGTCCTCTGTATTCCCAGGACTGTCCAGAGGAGAAGCTCCCAGAGAACCATCAGGTAGATGGAGCTGAGCCCTATACACATCTATATAGGGGGGTTCTGCAGTCATAGAGGGGTCATAGATTGTGGGGGTCTCTTATGTGGATCTGTTAGATTTCCCACCTGTCTGCTGTATTGTCCTGAATTGTTACAGATGACAAATCAGGGGGAAGATATGACTGATATTAAAGTGGAGGATGAAAAAGAGCGGATGATGGGCGATCCCCCGTGTAAGAGTGAGGTGGAGGAGGACATCCCAGTCCATATGACCACAGGTATGGAATATTGAATGGAGGAAGGGAATTGGGAGGTTTCTTCAGGTGAGGCTCCACCTTAGATCTCCAGTAAAGTAGCACTCCGGGCAGTGACCCCTGTGTTATGTACAGGAGCGGAGGGAGCTGTGGCTGCACATAGACATCCTCCCCGAGCTCTTCTCTCCATCCTCTCATGCTCCAGGCTGAACACTCAGATTAACATCAGGTTTTGGGGGGCACTGGCGGCTGCACTAATGGCCGGGGTCTGAGAGAGACCAGTTTGACCACTTAAGCCCCACTGTCCATGGTGATAGGGGGCCGCCTGTTACACTTGTCTATCTCGTAGAAAAACCAGGTCTTTGGACAGCTATATAGTCCTAGTAAAAATAAGGGGCAGTCGGACTTACTTAAAAAAAACTGAGTTATGATACTTTTTCTTCCTGAGTTATGATACTTTTTCTTAATATGCAAATTAGGACTCTTTGTGCAAAGAGGGCATCGCCATTGGTCTTGTTGCAGCCAAGTCCCACTCCTTTCTGTGGTCTTCCCCTCCCTCGCTGCTTTCGCACTGCCTGGTCCTGTCATGAGGCAGGGTGCTTTTCCAACCAGCTGCTCTGTCCATCTGAAGGGTGCTCCATGGCGCTCCCGTTCTTGTACTGTTGGGATAGGGGATTACTTTCTATAACCAGAATACCCCTTTAACCTTTACCTGTAGATATGTCATTGTGAGATTGCAAAGGTTTTGATTGGTGGAGGTCCGAGTGCTAAGACCCTCACCGATCCCTAAAAGAAGGAGAATGGAGGGCTCACCCTGAGAGCTCAGTAGAAAGTAAAAACAAAACATATAAGAAGGGTTTTATACCCAGGTTTCAAGCACAAATACCCCGATGAACAGGATTCTTTTTTTTGTGATAAAGCGTTAAAAATTGTTGCTCGATAGCCAGAGTTTAAAAAAAAAGTGATATTTTGATGAGATTTTCTTTGTCAACCAGTTAAAGCTGCTACTAGGTTGAGCCAATAATCACTGTCATTTCACACCTTAAAGGGGTTCTCCCATGAATAATGTAAATGAATATCAGACATCATATAGAACATGACAATCTCTTTCTAACAAAGCTAGAACCAGCCCTGTACCTCACATGGATCCAGAGATCTCCTCATTCATTGCTCTGCTAGATTTATATCAGGCCGACAGCTCAAGGGGCGTGTCTTTTCTGCTGCAGCTCAGGGGGCGTGCCCATGCTGACCCTATAACAGCTCAGGGGGCGTATCTATGCTCTCCCTATCACAGCTCAGGGGGCGTGTCCATGCTGACCCTATAACAGCTCAGGAAGCGTGCCTATGCTGACCCTATCACAGCTCAGGGGGCATGCCCATGCTGACCCTATCACAGCTCAGGAAGCAGTTCATGGATGAAACTGAGCATGTGTGGTCATCTCAGTGAGCAGCTCAAAGAAATAAGAAAAAACTAACTGCAGGTGGCGCTATACAGATACATGTTATTGAATAACTCAGTGCCTATGCTAAATTTTTAATTACATGCAATTACTAACGTATTCAGATGCAGGTGCTGGTTTGAAAACTGTAGAATATTTTTCTTGGGACAACCCCTTTAAATGAATGGTACAGTTTGTAATATATCTTATTAGAGGAAAACCCTTGTACTTCGGTTATCACCCCCCCCCCCCCCCTCCCTTTATACAAACTTCCTCTCTGAATCCTGCAACAAAGCTGTCTAGTTATAAATAAGACTAATTGCCTCCGTGGTGAGGGATCGGATTGTATCATCCCATAGACGTCTGTGTAGAAGAGAAAGGAGAGGATGAGGCAAGAGATGTACAGAGAGGTTTGTCAGTGACACCCAAGCAGACAAAGGTGTGCTCCTCCAGGGTACAAAACGTCACTTGTGTCAGAATGAATGAGGAATGGATCCATGAGGATTCCCACAGTGCTCCGGCTGAGGCTGGTGAATAGATCTAGCGTTGCTGACGGTACTGCATCATGCCACTATCTGCCTGCCTGACATCATGTTCCGTACCGTATGGCTACTGCTGCTGCTACTGAAATTGTGCCACTGTCTGCCTACCTACCGTCATTTTCCATACCGTACAGCTGCTGCCTCTATCGTGCCACTCTCTGCTTGCCTACCATCATGTTCAGTACCATATAGCTGCTGCCGCCATTGTGCCACTGTATGCCTGCCTATCATCATGTTCTGTACCGTATAGCTGCTGCTGCCATTGTGCCACTGTATGCCTGCCTATCATCATGTTCTGTACCGTATAGCTGCTGCTGCCATTGTGCCACTGTATGCCTGCCTATCATCATGTTCTGTACCGTATAGTTGCTTCCGCCGCCATCGTGCCACTCTCTGCTTGCCTACCATCATGTTCCGTACCATATGGCTGCTGATCCTGCTACTGCAATTGTGCCACTGTCTGCCTGCCTATCATTATGTTCTGTACCGCATGACTGATGCTACTGCCATCGTGCCACTGCCTTCCTCCCTACTATCATGTTCCGTAACGCGTGGCGGCTGCTGCTGCCATCACAGCTGACACTCCCTGCTGCTCATTTCACACCACCACTACTATTACCACTTGTTTGCCATACTTCTAAACAGCCACAAACACATCTACTGCCTTGTATGCTCCATGCTGTGCTGTTTCTGCTGCCCCTACTATGGTGGACACATGCCTCTTATTACACTAACATTTCCACATCCACACTGCTCTGCTGCTCTCCCAATTAAAAGGTAGAATTTTACCAGCCGGTTCAAAACGAGCCACTTTCTCTTCTGACAATTAACACTTGTGTACAAACACGGCCATTCGGCCCCTGCTAACACGTAATTTTTGGACGCTTGTGCAGAACTTCCTTCTCCTCTACAAGGAAGGCCTAATGAATCCCTTTGGCAGACTGTAAGTAATATAGTATTTCACAGCCTGGCCCTCAGGGACCTACTGATTGAAAATTTGCCCTGTGAATAAATGGGAACTATGCAGCAAACCACTCATATTCCCTGGAGAGGCAACTTGTAATATTCCAAGATAGAGAAGACATCCGAAAACTGACAGGTTGGGCGATTGGGACAGAATTGGCAGTCGGGCGTCACCTGACAAGATCACCCAGATGCCAGGTCAGTCTACTCCATATTCCATCTGCAAAAGACTAAGCATAAACGGGGCCACAGGGCGGATTAACACAGTTTTCTATTCTAACATTTTTATTGACAATCGTGTTTTTTTGTGCATGCATTTTTGCCTTTTTTTTCCAAACAGCACCATCTCCAGATGGTCCAACACCCAGCACCCCCGCCGATCAGCTGTTTTAAGAGGAGGCGGCGTTTAATGCGAGCACCGCTTCCTCTGAATGACATTGCATTATATTGCCTGTTGTCTCAGAAGTCTCGACAGAGCAGTGTGATTACAAGTACTCCCTCCGTTCACTATAATGGAGCGAGTACTTGTAATTACACTGTGCTACTGCTGCAAGGGAGCCAACGCGCATCTAGAGCCGCCTCCTCTTCAAATAGCTGATCGGCAGGTGTCAGACCCCAACTTATCAGATATTGATGACCTGTCCTGAGAATAGGTCATCAATATATATTGCCTGGTAGGAAACTGTACTTTGTGTTAAATTGGTGCCAAGTTACATTTCCAAGGCTTTTAGATTTATGAATTTCATGAGGTCCAGGTTTGTTATTAAAGTGGTCATTGATTGTAGACTGGAATCCTTGACTTTGTCATTGATACATGTTCTAGTATTATAGAACGCTTTGTAAGGAAGGCTGGAGTCACACACGCAGGTTTTGGTGGAGTATTTGTGGCAGTTTTTCGAGGCAAAGAAATGGGAAATATAAAGGAAGGATTTATACTTCTGCTTCCAGTTCGATCTACATCTGGCTTCCAGTTCGATCTACATAGATTAACAAAATCTATTTTCATTTTAACAGAAAATCCCAGTAAGAACTCTGAAGGAACCTTCGTGTTATCACTAGATTATAACGTAGAAGATGAAGATATCGAGCAGCGATCTTCAGGGGAAAACATCAATACCTCTAATGTGCATCCAGTACTTCACAGTACAGATCTGTCATATAATCCTCCTAATCATGAGGAACCTTCTCCTAACCAATCACAGATTGTTACCACAAGTACCGGGCAGAAAGGCGGTAAAAGGTTTCAATGTGGTGAATGTGGAAAACAGTTTACAAACAGCTCAAATCTGTATAAACACAGAAGAATTCATACAGGGGAGAAGCCATATTCATGTTCGCAATGTGGGAAATGTTTTCGAGAAACATCAAGTCTTGTTAGACATGAAAGAATTCACACAGGAGAGAAACCATATTCGTGCACAGAATGTGCAAAACATTTTACAAATAAATCAGATCTTATGGCACATGAGAAAATTCACACAGGAGAGAAGCCGTATTCATGTTCAGAATGTGGTAAATGTTTTACAAATAAATCAGACGTTGTAAAACATCAGAGAATTCACACAGGTGAAAAGCCATTTTCTTGTTCCAAGTGTGGAAAATGTTCTACAAATAAATCAGATCTTTTAAAGCATGAGAGAGTTCACATAGGAGAGAAACCATTTGAATGTTCAGAATGTGCGAAAAGTTTTATGAATAAATCAGATCTTGTTACACATCAAAGAAGTCACACTGGAGAGAAGCCATATTCATGTTCACTATGTTGGAGGAGTTTTACAAATAAATCAAGTCTTGTTAAACATAAGAGAATTCACACAGGAGAGAAGCCATATTCATGTTCAGAATGTGGAAGATGTTTCACCAATAAATCAACTCTGGTTACACACCATAGAAGTCACACAGGAGAGAAGCCGTATTCATGTTCAGAATGTGGGAAATATTTTATGTATAAATCAGATCTTGTTGTACATCAGAGAATTCACACTGGAGAAAAACCATATCTGTGTTCACTATGTGGGAAATATTTTACAAATAGGTCAAGTCTTGTTGCTCATGAGAAAAATCACACAGGTGAAAGACTATTTCTGTGTTCGCTATGTGGTAAATATTTTACAAATAAGTCAAGTCTCGTTAAACATGGGAAAATACACACAGGAGAGAAGCCATATTCATGTTCCGTATGTAGAAAATGTTTTATAGATAAATCACATCTTGCTATGCATGAGAGAATTCACACCGGAGAAAAGCCATTTTCTTGTCCCGAACGTGGGAAGTGTTTTATTGCTAAAGCCAAACTTCGAGATCATCAGAGAATTCACACAGGAGAGAAACTAGTTTGATGTTATTTATATGGAAAATGTTTTTCAAGGAATTCAAATTTTAAAACTCATCAGAGAATTCACACCGAGAAGACTTTTTGTTTGTAATGTGGAAAATCCTATAAAATCATAAAATATGTTTAACCTGTCAGATTATTCTCAGGCCTTAAACAGTCAACAAAATTGTTTATTTGGGGGTGGAATTAGCTTGGATTTGCAGCCAAATGATATCTTCCTCCATGGATCCTGGTCACTGGATCCTCAGATAAAGTATGGTGGATATAAGGAAGAATAGAAGAGCCAGAGCTGTATTTACTGTCAGAACAGTGAAGATGAATTGTCCCCATGAACCATGAAGGAGGAAAGACTCCCCATGTAGACTTTTCATCTTCATTCTTACAGTACAGAAAGATCAAGATGATGGAAAAAAAATTAACAAAATTAATAAATTAGAATTTGCTATAATTTGTTAAAAACTTCCCTGATGCCATTTCTTTCATATGTACTAAATTTCCAGCATTTACTACTTCTGTGCAATGACTTCTACAGGGTGGCCCAAGATGATCGAGCAAGTAGATTGTTTTTTTTTTTATTATTCACAAGTCACAAAAGATGCTGAAAGTGGTCCCCGTTCAGGTCTCTGTATCTTTGGGCAGTTCGGATTCTGTCGGCTGATACTGCTCGCAGCTCTTCAGCAGTGCTGCTGCAGAAGAAAAAATGTCCTCCGCTTTCCAACAAGATGGGGCTACATGCTGCAGCTCATGGAGCTCAATGGACGGGTTCATGAACTGTTTATGGACGAGCGAACTGTGAGTGAGGGGTTATGGTCACCACGTTTTCCAGACTTGTCCACATATCATTTTTATCTGTGGGGAAATTTAAACCTGAAAGTGTCCGCTAACAATCCCCATCCCCTGGAAGACCTCAATGAAAACATCACAAACACCATCTGCAGCATCACTGCTGAAGAGCTGCAGGCCGTGTCAGCCAACAGAATCCAACCTGGCCAAAGATGCAGAGACCTGAACGGGGACCACTTTCTGCGACTTTTATGACTTGGGGGGTAATTAAACAAACACAATCCACTTGCTCATTCATCTTGTCATACTATTGCTGGAGGCTGGCTACTTTTTCATGGACCACCCTGTACTTTATTTTGTGCATATAGTACATGTAACAAATCTTACGAGAGGCATTTCAGCCTTCCCACATTTAGGCTTTCTCGACTATATTCTAAATGCTTTCCCTCCATGTTCACCACACAGTTCGTGGAGTCCAAACACAACCATATCTGTGAGTCATTTCTTTCTGAGTCCCTAATACATGGTACTGCCTTTTTGGGGAAAACAACTTTCAGGAGGTATTTATCTCATTCACACTTGTGTATTCTGGGCAGTATCTTATATCAATATTTTTTAAACAAAAACTTGGAGTAGTTCCAGACTATGGAAGATGTGTTAATCTTCCCATTATACTAGAAATGAGTGAATCGATTGTAAATGAATTAAACTTCCCAGAAACTTGTCTTTCATCATCTGAAGCCAAAGTTTTCGAAATTCGATTCATATGTATCACCTAAAATGGTGTCTGCCACTTCACATATCACTAGAAATATATACAGGGGGAAGGACTTCTATGGTTGGCGCTTGACAGACACTGAGGATTGCTGATGACTTCAAAAGCAAGGTATCCTTTAGACAACGCGTTTCAGATGTTAAACACCTCCTTTGGGTTAACCAATGCTCCAGCAATTTTTCAACACCTTGTCAATAACATCTTTCATCATCTGGTGGGGAGATTTATTGTTGTATATCTGGGTGACATACTAATTTATTCTCCAGACATGTAGACTCATCAGGATCATGTGAGACAGGTGTTACAGATCCTAAGAGAGAATAAATTGTATGCTAAGATGGAAACATTTGTTTTTGCTGTTCAGGAAGTGCAATTCCTGGGTTACCTGCTCTCAGCCTCAGGTTTTCGTATGGATCCTGAAAAAGTCAGTGCGGTGTTGGACTGGGATCGACCTGAAAATCTGAAAGCGCTTATGCGGTTTTTGGGATTCACCAACTACTACCGTAAATTCATCTTGAACTATTCGACAGTGGTTAAAGCTTTAACAGACATCACTAGGAAGGGGGCCTATTTCTCTGTTTGGTCTTTTTGCTTCAGCCCCTATTCTGATGCAACCGGATGTGTCACAGCCATTCATTGTAGAGGTTGACGCATCCGAGGTAGGGGTGGGAGCAGTTTTGTCCCAAGGTCCTTCAGCTAGTAAATGGCGCCCATGTGCTTTTTTTTTTCTAAAAAACTCTTGAATGCTGAAAGAAATTATGACGTGGGTAACAGGGAATTGCTGGCCATTAAGTTGGCTTTTGACGAATGGTGCATTGGTTGGAAGGAGCAACTCATCCTATTATGGTAATCACTGATCACAAAAATCTGGCTTACCTTGAGTCGGCTAAACGACTGAATCCAAGGCAGGCCAGATGGTCGCTGTTTTTTACCAGATTTAACTTCATTGTCACCTACCGCCCTGAGGTTAAGAACATCAAGGCGGATGCTTTGTCACACAGCTTTCCTGGGGGAGGTGATTCTAAAGATCTTAGTCCTATTTTGCCTGAAGAGGTGGTCATATCTGCCTTATATCCTGATCTTGAGGCTAAGGTGTTGGAGGCCCAGGAGGATTCACCGGATTCTTGTCTTCCAGGGAAATTGTTTGTTCCCTCAGACTTATATCACAAGGTATTTGAGGAACATCACTGTACTGTCTTGGCTGGACACCCTGGGAGTAGGTCCACTGTTGATCTCATCTTGCGCAGATTTTGGTTGCCGGGGTTGTGTGGGTGTGTTGAGGACTATGTATCAGCCTGTTCTACCTGTGCTCGTGCTAAGGTGACACATACTCGATGTTCTGGATCTCTTCTTCCGTTACCCATCCCGTCCAGACCTTGTACGCATTTGTCCATGGACTTTATCAATGATTTACCTAATTCTTCAGAAAAAAATGAGATCCTGGTGGTAGTTGATCAGTTTAGCAAAATGGCGCATTTTATAGCGTTGCCTGCTCTACCTAATGCCAAAACTCTTGCACAGGTGTTTGTTAATAACATTGTGAAACTACATGGCATTCCCTCTGATGTGGTGTCTGATCGGGGGTCTAAGTTTGTTTCCAGATTCTGGAAAGTGTTCTGTACTCGACTGGGGGTACAATTGTCCTTTTCTTCAGCTGTTCATCCCCAGTCAAACGGACAGACGGAGCACACCAATCAGAATGTGGAGACTTACTTGAGATGTTTTGTTTCTGAGAACCAGGAGAAGTGGTCTTCATTCTTGTCGTTAGCAGAGTTTGCCATTAATAACCGTAGACAGAAGTCCACTGATAAGTCGTTGTTTTTTGGGGCATATGGATTCCATCCGCAGTTTGGCACATTTTATGGTTCTCAAACTTCCGGTATTTCCGAGGCGGAACGATTTTCCTCTTCTTTGTCTTCGATTTGGCGGAAAATTCAAAATAGCCTGAAAAAGATGGGCAACAGGTGTGGCTGACAAGAGACGTATGAATGGTCCAGACCTGAGAGTGGGTGATTCTGTGTGGCTGTCCACAAGAAACATTAAGCTTAAGGAACCTTCTTGGAAGTTGGGCCCAAGATTAATTGGTCCATATAAGATCACTGCCATTGTTAACCCTGTAGCCTTCCGTCTTGAACTTCCTCAGGCTTTGAAAATTCATAACGTTTTTCATAAGTCGTTGTTAAAAAAATTTATCGAACCTGTTGAGATGTCCTCCTTGCCTCCCGCTCCTGTCATGGTGGACGGTAATTTAGAATTTTAAATGAGCAGGATTGTGGACTCCGAGTTCTCCGTAGATCCCTCCAGTGTCTCGTCCCCTGAAAGGGTTACGGACCAGAGGAGAGGATGTGGGTTCCAGCGGCCGAGGTTAATGCGAATCGTCTGGTGAAGGCCTTTCAGAGAGCCCATCCTGATAAGGTTGGTCCTGGGTGCCCGGAGGTTACCCGTAGAAGGGGGGATACTGTCACGGTCCCTCAGGTGACTAATGTCTTAACTGTTGCTCAGTGGTCATCACTTCTACCCTTTATAGTCTGACCCCACCCTTCTGACTATGCGGTAGATACCTTCTTTTGGGTTTGGCAGAGCTGGTGTCAGGTTGTCTCTGGTGTTCCTGCAAATGCATCACTACTGAAGTTAAGTGTCGCGTTTGTATTTGGTTGTTCCTTTGTGCTTGTCTTTACTAGGCCTCAGGGAGATGCTGGTTCATTCACCTGGGAAGGAATCGGTAGTCTCTTTCCCTTTCACTACCTCTAGGGCATATCAGGGCTCCTAGGGTGTTTAGTTTCCGGCGTATGTATTTTCCCACCTTCAGGGTCTATACATACTGACAGGAGTCAGGGCTAGTTCTAGGGGTTTCCTAGGAGGTGACCTTTCCCTTCTTCCTAGCATTGAGGCCTAGTTGTTTGTCCTTTCCCCTTCTGTTGTCCCTCTTCTCCTCTATATCCGTGACACTCCACTGCCACTCTCCATTACGCTCACTTCATTTGAAGCACATTCTGTTTGTATCTACTCTCCTTCAACCTCTAAGTAGCTGTCATTTACTGCCCAGCCACCATCTTTCTTGACCACTTTAACACCTGACTCCTACACTTTCCTTCTGCCAACATCCCCACTATCATCATGGGTGACTCCAACATCCCCATTGACACTTGCCACTCAGCCGCCTCTAAGCTCCTATTACTCTCTTCCTCCTTCGACCTCTTACAGTGGTCTTCCGCTCCCACCCACAGAGAGGTCACACTCTGGATCTTATCTTTACCCACTTCTGCTCCTTATCTAACCTTTCTAATTCGCCTCTCCCCCTATCCGACCACAACCTACTCACCTTCTCTTCACTGATCTCTTCCGCTGCTCCCCCGGTCCACACACTAGCACACCCCCGCAGGAACCTTAAACATCTCGACTTTCACTTGCTTTCTGACTCTCTTCTGCCGCTCTCTACCATTTGTTCCCTCCAAGACCCAGATACTGCCACCACCCTGTATAACACCACAATAAGTACAGCTCTGGAATTGTTCCCCCCGTCGCACAACAAAATCTGAAAAATGAATAGGTAACCCTGGCACACCAACCTGACCCAAAAACTCAGACAAGCTTCCAGGGGTGCTGAGCGGCGATGGAAGAAATCCCACTCTAAGGATCACTTCACTGCATACAAGCAGTCCCTCCTCATTTTCAAATCCTTACTCGCTGATGCAAAACAGGCGACCTCTCATCTCTCATATCTTCCCTGTCCCACAGGGACTTTTTAACACTTTTAACTCACTTCTCCACCCCCCCCCCCCAGCTCCCCCACCCTCTCTCATCTCAGCTGAGGACTTTGCCACATACTTCAAACAAAAGATAGTCAACATCAGAGAAAGCTTCAGTGCAATCCCCACAGACCCTCTACACAACTGCTCGGTCCTCTTCTACCAAAACCCGCTTCTCCACAATTACAGAAGAAAAACTCTCCACTCTACTCTGCAGATCACATCTCACCACCTGTGTACCTGATCCAATCCCATCACACCTCATCCCTAATCTCACCACAGTGTTTATCCCAGCCCTAACTTATCTATTCAACCTATCACTAACCTCTGGTGTCTTCCCCTCTGGTTTTAAACATGCTACCATTACACCTATCCTCAAAAACCCATCTTCTTTGTCCAGTTATCGCCCCATATCACTTCTTAGATATGCCTCAAAGCTACTTGAGCAACATGTCCATTCTGAACTGTTCTCTCACCTCCCCTCCTGCTCCCTCTTTGACCGGCTACAATCTGGCTTTCCAAACCCAACACTCGACTGAGACTGCCGTTACCAAAGTCACCAATGACCTACTAACAGCCAAAACCAAAAAACATTACTCTGTCCTCCTTCTCCTTGACCTGGCATCACTGACCTGGACCTCTCCTGGATCACATCATACCTCAGAGACCGGACATTTAGTGTCTCATCCCCTCTGTGTTGGTATCCCACAAGGCTATGTCTTAGGACCCCTGCTCTTCTCTATCTACACGGCCTGGGACAGCAACTATCCAGAATCCCACAATGCCTATCTTCCATATCTTCTTTCTTCTCCTCTCACTTTCTAAAACTTAACATGGATAAAACAGAATTCATCATCTTTTCCCCATCTTGCTCACCCCCCTCCCTAACAGACCTATCTATCACAATCAATGGCTGCACACTCTCCCCGGTCAACCATGTCTGCTGCCTTGGAGTGACCTTGGATTCTGCCCTCTCCTTTTGACCACACATCCAAGCCCTTTCCACCACCTGCCACCTCCAACTCAAAAAGCTCCCCATTGCCCAGCAAATTTAGTTCAAAATACTAACAAATACATGCAAGGCTGTCCGCAACCTGTCCCCTCCCTACATCTCTAAGCTACTTTCCCGATACATCCCCACACGTAATCTTCAATCCTCACAAGACCTCCTTCTCTCCTCTCCTCTTATCACCTCTTCACACAATCTCCTCCAGGATATCTCCTGTGCATGCCCCGCACTCTGGAACTCGCTACCCCAACATGTTAGACTCTCACCTACAGTGGAATCCTTCAAAAGAAACCTAAAAACTCACGTCTTCAGACAAGCCTACAACCAGTGACCCTGCTGCCTCTATACTGCCATGACCAGCATCACCCTCTCCTACTGTGTTCTTCTCCCATACCATGTAGATTGTAAGCCTCACAGGCAGGGCCCTCTCTCCTTCTGTACCAGTTTGTAACTCATCTTGTTCATGCTTAGTGTAGTTGTCTGTATTATGTATGTGCACCGCTTATCATATGTACAGCGCCAGGGAAGGGATGGCTCTTTAATAATAAATAATAATAATTGAAGCATTTTGCAGAGCTTTTGAGATCCTGTGAAAGAAAACACAGATGTGAAAGTAACCTAAAGCTGTCTGACAGGTTGTTTAGGCAGAAGAACAGCCTGCCGGAGTTTACAGTATCTTGCCCAGCCAGATAATGGCATGCCCCTCCAGACCCCATTCACTATAATGGGATCCAGTGATGATTCGGCCAGTTACCGGCATGAGCACTGCGTCTCGGCTGGACAAAAGCTCATCATCCTCCCCGCCACTATTCTCAAACTATAGCAAGAAAATTTAGACTGGCACATCTAAAGTCACAGGTGACATTCATAAAGTTAACATACAAACTGCAAACAATGTATGGAAGCAATGAAACCAGGGATTAGAGATTATTCTGGATTACAATGGTACTATAACGACTGTACGTAATAAATGGAAGCTCTTTCTGCACATTTTTGTTTGCTGTCTGCCTGTTTTATGGATGTGCACCTGTGACTATGGATATGCTAGTCTAAATTTTCTTGTCGTGTGTTTGGAGGGTAGCTCCCTCTTTTAGATTGAGCATTCTGCCCATTTGCCCAGGGCTTCTAAGCAGCATAAAAATATAGCTGGTTCCTACACCACCCTGAACATTGTAGGTAGGGGTGAAAGAATCAAGCTTCAGATCTAAAATCCAAAGTAAGTTTGTTCCCCAACTTCGTTTTAATGATATAGGGAGATCTGTCTCTGTACAGCATTTAAATTTATGGGCTTTGCAGAGGCAAAATTTGTAGAACTTCGGCCTTTGATTCTACAGCTTTAGAAACAGGAATCCAAAGTCGGCTTTGGTACCGAGGTACCAGCCAGTACCAAAGCCAACTTCGGTTTCCTGTTTAAAAATGTTGTAGAATCAAAGGCCAAGTTCTTCACCAAAGCGCGACTTTGGACTTGAAGTTAGGGAACAAATCGACTTCAGATCTTGGATGTGTAGCTTGATTCGCTCACCCCTAATTGTAGGCTTAGATTAGGACCAGGAGAGGCAGTTCTGTTAGTGTTAGATACCAATCTGCAGAAGCCACCTTGATGTTGGTAGATGGGCCTGACACACATTTGATAAAAAAATGTGCGCAAAGAGCTTCCATTTTTCATGTCTAGTAGGTATAGTACCACTGTAATCTAAAATCATCCCTTGACCACCCTCTCATGAATTCCTCCTCCGTATTTGCTCCGAGGGCCCCTACCGCCAACAACACAGCTACCTGCCTCAGCCTAAACCTTCTCCTCATGGCAGTCCAAACGCTGCATCAGAAGTATTTTACATAGCATGCATGGAGCTATCTCTTTATAGAAGGTGTCCCACTAGGAGGGGCAGTGAAGACAGAGATGATTCCAATGAAAGGCTTCTCTGGGACTGCAAGGAGAAGAAGCAGAAAGATTGCACTTAACCCTGAGTAAAAGGCACGGTGTCGGGCTCTGAGGTAACATCGACAACATTCAGCTGTGACTGAGGAAGAGTAAGCCGTCCAGTCCACAATAATAATCTGTCACTTACAAGAAGCGCGGGAGAACTGAGGCCCGCTACTAGTGCTGGCAAATGCCAATTATGCTGCTGCTTGTAGTACTACAGCCTCTGACCTTCTCACCTGTGGATGACATGGCGAGAGTCTTTCTTTTTCCATTCCTCCACCCATTGCCACGTCACAGGTTTTCGTAAACTGATTATTAAATGAGGAAACTTTGCAACAGGTTTTTTGGGGGGAAAATGCACAATTGCACAACCTCTACGGCTGAACCATCCCCTGCCAGTGACACTGAAAAATACGCTTATTTCTACTTATTAACAGTAGAAAATAAAATGTGCAACTATGCAACCTCTATGGCCAAGATATACCCTACTGGTGATGGACTAAAATGTGATCATTTGTACAATTATCAACTGTAGTAAATGTGCAACCAGTTTTTGGAAAATAAAAGTACAATTGCAAAACCTGTATTGCCAAAACATAGCCTTCTGGTGACGCAGTAAAACACGCTTAGGGCTCGTCTATATCACAGGTGGCCTCTCCGTTCTTTATTGCATCCGTCAAAAATAACAGACGGATATTAACGGAATCATCTATTTCTGCTATCTGAACAGATCCGTTCAACTCATCCGTCAAAATAACTGATTTATAACATACATTTTTATCCGTTTCTAACTGTTTTTCTTACATTCTTTTCTTTTTTAAGGCCTATCCTATATATACAGGGTATATCCCATTACATCTTCACACATGACTCATGGGTGGTTTGTTTCATGCCATGACCTTCGACTTCACGGGATAAGTTTGTGGATTACCTATGGATGAGCGTGTCAAAATATATAAGGTTGTACTGCAGGCTTCAGTGAAGAACACAAAGTTCTGCAAAGCGTACCTCCGGAAGAGTGATTCATGGTGACGCTAAAGTCATTTTTTTTAAATAAATAAAAATGTATGCTGAATGTTCACTTGTTGTACTGATGTCTGATTTATCATATTTATACTTACACTGTAGGTTTCTTGCAGCGGTGGGGTCTACATTTTCAGTATTGTTTGGGGAAATCAACAATTTCATACACGTTTTGTTATACTTACAGGGCAATATGGGATCTACTTTGTGGATAATTTATTCCTCACTCCTCTGGTGGTTGAAGAGGGGATGTGGTCTGCCGACCGAGCAAGATGGCTGCGTGAGACTAGAGCTCCTGCGCCTTACCAGCGACGAGGGGGAAGCAGACAGGATATTCCTGACCCATCCACCCAGCAGTGGATTGATATTGAGGATACGTTTTTGGAGGCTACTCAATTTCCTGACTGTCTTGCAGCTGTTGACGGCAAACATATAAGGATCTGGAAACTAAACCCCCATGAAGTGTCTCCTCCTACTTCATGATTCACACATGGCTGTTGCACAGAACCGTTTTGTGTGCGTAGACATTGGTGTCTACAGCAGCACCAAGGATTTCAGAGTTTTCAAACAGTCGGTAATGGGTCTCAGAGTGCATGGGAATAACTTTGGGTTTCCCAAACCAAGGCATTTCCAAGGAACTTCCGAACCAAATATGACATTTGTTTTGGTAGGAGATGAGGCTTTACAAACCGGATTCAACCTAATGAAAATGTATGCAGGCCCAGGATTAAATTTAACGGATAAGTTATGGAAATGCCGATAAGGGAGAATAACGGATACCTTCAAAGGGAATGTGGCCATAAACCTGGATGGGAGAAAGAGTATTTTACTTTACAAACTGAAATAAAAAGATTTTCGAAAAGATACATTTTTTTCCTGCTTTTTTGTGTGAATTGGCCCTTATTCGTACACTTATTACCTGTAGTTAATGTGCAGGTTTTTGGAAAATAAAATTGCAAGTGCAGAACCTCTACGACCAAAATACACCCTGCTGGTGACACAGTAAAATACGCTTATTTGTACACTTTTTAAATGAGGAAACTCTGAAACAAGTTTTTTGGGAAAAAATTCACAACTGCACAGTGTCATGTAACAAAACATCAGCCAGCAGATGTGTGTATATATATATAACTGGGCTCCTAAAAAGCACTGTCTCTGTAAATGCTGATGTGCAGTTCAGCAGAGTCTATATGTGGACAACAGCTCCAGCCCTGTAACAGACACACAACTAACTCGCCCTATCCTGTCCCTAGTGCTAAAACCTTTTTATCAAGTAATTTGATCTACCTACCTATATCTTCCCAGTCCCTAACACTGTCCTTGTAAGACCCTATACTTGCAGTCTTGTGTGACACATCAGTGGCTGAGCTCAGAAAGGCTTGGGATCTTACAAAAAGTCTAATGCACATATCTATATCGTCCCTCCTGATTGGCTGTCAGGCTGACTGCCAGATATCATGCCGGGTGCTCCACCCAGGGTCATCCTCTGTCTTCATCTTCCCTGCCCTGTGTCCCTCAGTACTATACGATATTTTTGGCAATTTGTCTGTATCGAATTGCCAAAACTTTTACGTTTATTTGTAATGAATTTGATATATTTAGAATCACTTTACTCATCTCTAATGCTGGGAATTTAAAATCTGCACCACGGGTCAATTTACACAGTAGACACAGCGTGTGGATGAAACTTAACATCTCAACTTGCTGTTACGTACAATGTATGCAAATCTGCAGCGTATCCCATCCCTTAGAGAAGATCTATGAGAAATGTGCCCTATTTAAACCTCAGACATTTGGTTTGCTTTTTGCTGTTCAAATATGTGGCATCATGCCCAGATCGAGAGTGTTCTGAGGACTTCAGAAAGGTTACAGGTGCCTATGAGTTTGGAAATAGAAAATAGCCAAAAAAAATTGGATAATAACCATTACCTTTTCCAGAAAACCATCTAGAAGCAGATATTTCAGGCCACTACCAATCTGCCCAGGCCGGCCTATGTTAGCAAAATCAGCCTGGAAGCAGAACACAAGATGCTGAGAGTTGTCACCAAAAACTCAAGAATTCCTTCACGAGACCCACAGGAAGATTTTACCATTACTGATATCTTCCCTTCTAAAAATGGCAACACAAAGTAAAACATCATCAGGATGTAGCATAAAAAAATTGCTATCCAGAAAAAATATCAGGGCAAGACTACAACTTCTCTATGAACACCTACAGTATGTAACCACAGGACTTCTGGAATCTTCTATGCAGAAATATAGAGTTATAGGATTATAGATTATTATGTCAATTATACTCAGAATTGCATAAGGAGAAACCTGATATTGAGAGCATGGTGGTGGAAATGTTTTGGTTCTCGGATTGGGCAGCTTATCATCATAGAATCAAGTGTAAATGGGGATTGAGGGGGCACACTCAAACGGGAAACACTGGTTGGATGATACATAATATATTTTAATACTTTAAAAACACTCCCTTAAAATAAATATAAAATACATATAAAAATATACATCCGTGGTCAATATACTATAAAACACTCCTACACAATGACCTATATGTAGCAGTGACAATGTCCCAATCCACTATTCCTATATTGGTATTATCAACAGAGTCCCGTTATATTGTATTCCTTGTGTGGCCCAGTAGCCCAGTCTCAACGGAACAATGTTGTAGTGGTGGCACTATGGCCTGGTGAGTAGTGTCTATGACACTGTGGCAAATCTTAATAGCGCAAAAACTTGTAATGGTCTCCTGTAATGTCCGGAAGCGCTAGAGGTGTATGACAGTGGTTGGACTGACAGTCCGGTTTACTTACAGGCTCTTGTAGCTTGTATTTCTTCGGTGTGCACCCGGTCTAAACCCGGTCTTACCCTTCTTCACTGCCTGCCTGCAGCACTGGTTTCTCCGGCGGCCGTACACACGCAGCGTCCCGCGTAGTGTGTTTGGCCGTACGTGGCGTCCCACGTGACCAAGTTGTCTAGGGTACCGGATAGACGCTGGGTTGACGTCACTGTTATGCGACTCACACTCCGGTGCCAGGAATAGTTCTTATGCTCCTCTGTGTTTTATTGTCCGGCTTCTTTGTTCTCTTTGTGAATCCTTACTCACTCTGCAGTCCCAGACGCATTTCAGGGTCTTACGCCCCTTCCTCAGTGGCCAGCTGAGTGAGTGGATTCTCACTCTTTATAACAGAAATTTTCTTACCCATAATCCCACTATTTCTGAGCTTGTCCTAATTTGTGGAGTGGATTGGGATTAACCTGTTATATTGTCCTATTATGTCATTAAAACATACTTAAATGAACTTTATAATAATAAATATCCCACTTATATACCTTTAAAAACAATGCATGGAGAAGACTGCAAGGTCAAATCCTCATTTGGAAGGTAACCGCATCACAAACGCATCAGTGTGAATTGCGCTCCATGTGCGGTTTCTTGTAATTTTCGTAAATTTCAATGTTATGACATGAAATTTACGAAAATTACAAGAAACCGCACATAGAGCGCATAGAATTTGGTTCTTTAGCAGATCCACCATTATTCTACCGCAAAATAATTTTCTTATTGCCATTAATGTATTAAAAAATCTGATGGTTACAGCATTTCCATGTTCCAAACAAAAATCTTCTTCGTGTGAATTCTCTGGTGAGTTTTAAAATTAGATTTTATTGTAAAACATTTCTACATAAAGAGCATCAAAAAGGTTCCTCTCCTATGTGACTTCTCTGACAATCCCTAAAATTGGCTTGGCAAAGAAAACATTTCCTGCATTGCGAACATGAAAATGGTCTCTCTCCTGTGTAAATTGTCTGATAAAACTTGATTTATATGTAAAAGATTTCCCACATTCTGAACCTGAAAATGGCTTCTCTCCTGTGTGACTTCTCTGATGATCTCTAAGTTTGGTTTTAGTAATGAAACATTTCCCACACCCTGAGCATGAATACGGCTTCTCTGCTGTGTGAATTCTCTGATGTACAATAAGAACTGATCTACCTGTAAAGGATTTCTATAAATCAATGCAAACGATGCACCACAATGATATGCAGCTGACAATACTGGCTAATCCCTCAGGCTGATGTTAAAAACCGAGACTTTAGCCAATGTATTCCAGTCAGGAACACAACGGAGCCCTTTTGCAACATCGTCAAGGTATCTCAGTGTTGCATGGGTCATACCACTAGACTACCTATGGTGTGTCAACACGGTCTGAATGGTGCTAAGATCTAACTCACAGCCAAGCTCCCACATTCCTCCATAGTGAGATCACTCATGCAGTGGGAGAAGGGATAGGGCTGCAAGCCCCACCTATAGGTGCACTAGAATGTTACCAGCATTGCGCAATGGCACATTCCATTCAAATAAACAAAAATCACTAAAATAAAGTGGCCTAAATGGGATGAAATACTCAAAACACTGTAGTGTGTTTATAACCGGGGGAACAATTCCTCCGCATTTGATCCGTTGCTAGCGGCAATTAGCCAGTGTTGTCAGGTGCAGATCATTGTGGTGCACCTTTTGCAGTGATTTATGTATTTGTTTATTTTCATCCACACACTACTCCATCTTGTGTAGGATGCCTTTGTGGTGCATGTGGTCTGCTGCCGACATCCTCCATTGTATGCATTTTTTGCTGGGGATTTCCGTTAGCAACGAATCACATGCGGAGGAATTTCTCCCCCAGTTATAAACACGCTACAGTGTTTGGGGTTTTTGAGCATTTCCTCCCATTTAGGCCACTTTATTTTTCTGTAAAGGATTTCCCACAGAAAGAACATGAAAATGGCTTCTCTCCTGTATGAATTGTCTGATGTCTACCAAGACCTGACTCACATGTAAAGCATTTGCCGCATATTGAACAAGAATAGGATTTTCTCCGGTGATTTCTTTCATGTCTAAGTTCTGATTCATATGTAAAATCTTTCCCACAATGTGAACACGAGTATGGTTTATTAGCTTTGTGAATTTTTGGGTGTGTACTAAAACTTTTTCTTTTTTTCACATTCCTTTCATCTGTATGGGTACCTATAGCTCTATTGGCTTTTATATAAATTTAAAAACTGTGTTTTAGCATTTTCAAGTAGTATACAGTGAGGAACAGAAGTATTTGAACACCCTGCAATTTTGCAAGTTCTCCCACTTAGAAATCATTAAGGGGTCTGACATTCACATTGTAGGTGCATTCCCAGAGACAGAATAAAAAAAAAAAAATCTGGAAATCAGATTGTATGATTTTTTAAGAATATATTTGCCTTGCACTGCTGAACAGAAGTATTTGAACACCTGAGAAAATCAGTGCTAATATTTGGTGCAGAAGCCTTTGTTTGCAATTACAGAGGTCAAACGTTTCCTGTAGTTCTTGACCAGGTTTGCACACACTGCAACAGGGATTTTGGCCCACTCCTCCACACAGATCTCCTCTAGATCTGTCAGATTTCGGGGCTGTCGCTGAGCAACATGAAGTTTCAGCTCCCTCCAAAGATGTTCTATTGGATTTAGGTCTGGAGATTGGTTAGGCCTAGTTAGACTGTAAAACTCGGATTTGAAGATATTTACAAAACTCTTAGTGAATCGTCTGAACTCCTGGCTGCGTCACTTAATCCACAAAGACCAAGTTGGGTACGTCTGGTTCCGCCAGGCAGGGGACAATACCAGAAAGGCCATTGACCTCATAGACACAGTGGGCAGGGGCGGTGTTGAGGCCCTATTACTGAGCCTTGACGCAGAAAAGGCCTTTGATCGCCTAAACTGGGACTTTATGTTCTGAACCCTGCAGCATTATGGCTTCAGAGGGCCCTTTGTGACAGCTTTGCGGGGATTCTACTCCTCCCAAGGCGCGACGGTTCATCTACCGCACTCCCTCTCCTCTCATCTACCAAACTATAATCGAACCCGCCAGGGGTGCCCTCTCTCCCCCTTCCTCTATGTGCTTAGTATCAAACCCCTGGCTTCCCTCATACGAAATAGGGCAGGCATCCACGGAATCCCAAAAAGAGATAAATCATTCTCTATCTCCCTCTTTGCAGATGACATGCTACTTACTTTGACGAACCCGTTTCTCTTCTTACCCAATCTTCATGCAGTCCTGGAACGTTACAGTAAGTTGTCCAGTTACAAACTTAACACTTCTAAAATCCCCCGATAGGCTCCAACTCCTCCAATCTAGATTGAATTATTCTTGGCGCGCCCACTCCATTAGATACCTTGGTATACACCTCACTGCTACCTACTCCTCCCTATATAAGGATAACTTCCCCCCCGCTATCGGAAATGTCAACATTATTAACTAAATGTAAAGCCCTACCAATTTCCCTCATGGGCCGCATAGCGGTGATCAAAATGTCCATCCTCCCTAAATTTCTGTATTTGTTTGAAACACTCCCAGTGAGGGTGCCTGCCGCGATTCTTCGCTCGACCCAGTCTGCATTGGTCAACTTTTTTGGGAACTATAGGAGCCACCGATTCACAAAGCAGACTCTACTGGCGCCGACCTCCAACATACAATTATACTACTAAGCGACTCACCTGACGCATATTGCTTCTTGGTCTACACTACACTCATACAACCAATGGACTTAGGTCGAGCGGTCGTGGATGGTACAAACTAACCCGGGGTCCCTAATTTGGGGCCCTCCCCTACCTATCCCCACTTCTAAATTGCTCAGCCCAATGGCATTCACTAGGGAGATTTGGTATAGAAGCAGAATTAGATATGGCCTCACCAAGCTCCGTTCACCCCTTACGCTATATCTCTTTACTCCTTTCCTCCCGGATAGCTCAGGAGCCGGGATGGTTACACCATGGACAGCTGCGGGATTATACCACCTTGACGACCTGAAGGACCCCTTCTCGGCCAGGATTCTATCTTTTAAAGATCTCCAGGCCAAATTCTCTCTACCAAATACAATGGCATTTCAATATCTCCGAATCCTGTATTATTTCAGGAGTGTGCTAGGGGCATTAGATGTCCAGACCCTCTCCCCTTTTGAACGAGTACCACAGCAGTGACTACCGACCAGGACCTGCTCTGTATCTGCTGCCCTGCAAGAGCTGAAGGACCTGTGATGATGTCACCGTCATGTGATCAGGAAGGGGCGGAGCTCAGCAGTGGAGAGAAGTGGTGATGAAGGACCTGTGATGATATCACTGTCATGTGATCAGTATAATAGAGGGTGGAGATCAGATGTGGAGTAGTAGTGGCAGTGAAGGTCCTGCGATGATGTCACTGTCAGGTGATCAGCTCAGTAGTGGAGAGAAGTGGTGATGAAGAACCTGACATCACATCCATGTGACCTGACTCCTGTGAGGGAGGGGCTGTGTAACTCCGTATACCGGGGTGTAATGCTCTGCAGGGGCTGGATATTTTGGGGTGTAATGCTCTGCAGGGGATGTAATTAGCAGCAGTCGGTTCTGTCCAGGGCGGTGGTTTTGTTTCTTAGTCGGTGATATACTAATATACTATACGTATATTTAATTTTTCAGCTTTTTCCATCTTATTTTTATGCAGTTTTAGAGGATTTCTATCCAGAGACTCCGGGTTTTACTAGAAGTGGCGCCGGCTTGTAATGGCTAGGCCTTTCCGATGCTAGGAGATGTATAATCAGCCAAACGTGATCTCCAAGGAAATAAAACCACCATATAGGAGACTAGTAGACAGTACAAACTGTAATTCCACCACTCAATATGCATTCAAATAATCATCATTTTCATTGCCGTGACCGCGCACGCACCTACCGGCGGTGCACGGGGAGTCGCGCGCCATATACACAGCGGTGCACAATGATCTAATACAGGTGAGAATATTTATGTCACTCAACCCACTTTCAGATCGGTCGGTTTCCATTGGTTCAATGTATGTGACTCACCCTATCTTTATGGCTACATATACCCGTTGAAAAAGCTGACGGCGAAACGCGCGTCGGGGTACGGTCTGGCGGTGGTGTGGTTTACATTTGGGTCAGTATGTACTGCATTATGCTAACTTTACTTGGTGGTTAGGTATAGCAGGTCATGGTAACACCCTATATATGCACTGACTGTACTACCCTATGGGTATATATTTCTGCACTTGCACTTTATATAGATGAATTAATGTTACCATAAACCTGAAGCCCATGAGATTATAAATGTTCTTAATTATGTGAAGCCAGATTTTTGTAATTATGAAATGTTTAATAAAAATGATGATTATTTGAATGCATATTGAGTGGTAGAATTACGGTTTGTGAAACTTTGATCCATATATTTTCTATTATTGGTTCCAATTATTTTGATATTGGGTCGTAGATAATAGAAGGGGAAACGTCTATTGGTTGCCGGTAGACAGTACAGCCTCGATCACACTTGTGTATTTCAGTCAGTACATTTATCAGCAGAACTGAGAGCGGAACGTAGCGAAGAGCAGGACGCAGACCCTCCTCCAGCCGATCCCTATGGTTGGAGGGCCCAACTGGTGAGCCTGTTCTGTCTCTCCACACCGGCTGTAATCTCTCCTCCTCTGCTCTGTCTCTCCACACCGGCGGTAATCTCTCCTCCTCTGCTCTGTCTCTCCACACCGGCTGTAATCTCTCTTCCTCTGTTCTGTCTCTTCACACCGGCTGTAATCTCTCTTCCTCTGCTCTGTCTCTTCACACCGGCTGTAATCTCTCTTCCTCTGCTCTGTCTCTTCACACCGGCTGTAATCTCTCTTCCTCTGTTCTGTCTCTCCACACCGGCTGTAATCTCTCCTCCTCTGCTCTGTCTCTCCACACCGGCTGTAATCTCTCTTCCTCTGTTCTGTCTCTTCACACCGGCTGTAATCTCTCTTCCTCTGCTCTGTCTCTTCACACCGGCTGTAATCTCTCTTCCTCTGCTCTGTCTCTTCACACCGGCTGTAATCTCTCTTCCTCTGTTCTGTCTCTCCACACCGGCTGTTCTCTCTTCCTCTGCTCTGTCTCTCTACACCGGCTGTAATCTCTCTTCCTCTGCTCTGTCTCTCTACACCGGCTGTAATCTCTCTTCCTCTGTTCTGTCTCTCTACACCGGCGGTAATCTCCCTTCCTCTGCTCTGTCTCTCCACACCGGCTGTTATCTCCCTTCCTCTGCTCTGTCTCTCCACACCGGCTGTAATCTCTCTTCCTCTGCTTTGTCTCTCTACACCGGCTGTAATCTCTCTTCCTCTGTTCTGTCACTCCACACCGGCTGTAATCTCTCTTCCTCTGTTCTGTCTCTCCACACCGGCTGTAATCTCTCTTCCTCTGCTCTGTCTCTCTACACCGGCGGTAATCTCCCTTCCTCTGCTCTGTCTCTCCACACCGGCTGTAATCTCTCTTCCTCTGCTTTGTCTCTCTACACCGGCTGTAATCTCTCTTCCTCTGTTCTGTCTCTCCACACTGGCTGTAATCTCCCTTCCTCTACTCTGTCTCTCCACACCAGCTGTAATCTCTCTTCCTCTGCTCTGTCTCTCTATACCGACTGTAATCTCTCCTCCTCTGTTCTGTCTCTCCACACCAGCTGTAATCTCTCTTCCTCTGCTCTGTCTCTCTATACCGACTGTAATCTCTCTTCCTCTGTTCTGTCTCTCCACACCGGCTGTAATCTCTCTTCCTCTGTTCTGTCTCTCCACACCGGCTGTAATCTCTCTTCCTCTGCTCTGTCTCTCCACACCGGCTGTAATCTCTCTTCCTCTGCTCTGTCTCTCCACACCGGCTGTAATCTCTCCTCCCCTGCTTTGTCTCTCTACACCGGCTGTAATCTCTCTTCCTCTGCTCTGTCTCTCCACACCGGCTGTAATCTCTCCTCCTCTGCTCTGTCTCTCCACACCGGCTGTAATCTCTCTTCCTCTGTTCTGTCTCTTCACACCGGCTGTAATCTCTCTTCCTCTGCTCTGTCTCTTCACACCGGCTGTAATCTCTCTTCCTCTGCTCAGTCTCTTCACACCGGCTGTAATCTCTCTTCCTCTGTTCTGTCTCTCCACACCGGCTGTTCTCTCTTCCTCTGCTCTGTCTCTCTACACCGGCTGTAATCTCTCTTCCTCTGCTCTGTCTCTCTACACCGGCTGTAATCTCTCTTCCTCTGTTCTGTCTCTCTACACCGGCGGTAATCTCCCTTCCTCTGCTCTGTCTCTCCACACCGGCTGTTATCTCCCTTCCTCTGCTCTGTCTCTCCACACCGGCTGTAATCTGTTTTCCTCTGCTTTGTCTCTCTACACCGGCTGTAATCTCTCTTCCTCTGTTCTGTCTCTCCACACCGGCTGTAATCTCTCTTCCTCTGTTCTGTCTCTCCACACCGGCTGTAATCTCTCTTCCTCTGCTCTGTCTCTCTACACCGGCGGTAATCTCCCTTCCTCTGCTCTGTCTCTCCACACCGGCTGTAATCTCTCTTCCTCTGCTTTGTCTCTCTACACCGGCTGTAATCTCTCTTCCTCTGCTCTGTCTCTCCACACCGGCTGTAATCTCTCTTCCTCTGTTCTGTCTCTCCACACCGGCTGTAATCTCTCTTCCTCTGTTCTGTCTCTCCACACCGGCTGTAATCTCTCTTCCTCTGTTCTGTCTCTCCACACCGGCTGTAATCTCTCTTCCTCTGTTCTGTCTCTCTACACCGGCTGTAATCTCTCTTCCTCTGCTATGTCTCTTCACACCGGCTGTAATCTCTCTTCCTCTGCTTTGTCTCTCTACACCGGCTGTAATCTCTCTTCCTCTGTTCTGTCTCTCCACACCGGCTGTAATCTCTCTTCCTCAATTCTGTCTCTCTACACCGGCTGTAATCTCTCTTCCTCTGCTATGTCTCTCCACACCGGCTGTAATCTCTCTTCCTCAATTCTGTCTCTCTATACCGGCTGTAATCTCTCTTCCTCTGCTATGTCTCTTCACACCGGCTGTAATCTCTCTTCCTCTGCTCTGTCTCTCCACACCGGCTGTAATCTCTCTTCCTCTGTTCTGTCTCTCCACACCGGCTGTAATCTCTCTTCCTCAATTCTGTCTCTCTACACCGGCTGTAATCTCTCTTCCTCTGCTATGTCTCTCCACACCGGCTGTAATCTCTCTTCCTCTGCTCTGTCTCTCCACACCGGCTGTAATCTCTCTTCTTCTGCTATGTCTCTCCACACCGGTTGTAATCTCCCTTCCTCTGTTCTGTCTCTCCACACCGGCTGTAATCTCTCTTCCTCTGTTCTGTCTCTCCACACCGGCTGTAATCTCTCTTCCTCTGCTATGTCTCTCCACACCGGCTGTAATCTCTCCTCCTCTGCTTTGTCTCTCTACACCGGCTGTAATTTCTCTTCCTCTGCTCTGTCTCTCCACACCGGCTGTAATCTCTCTTCCTCTGTTCTGTCTCTCCACACTGGCTGTAATCTCTCTTCCTCTGCTATATCTCTCCACACCGGCTGTAATCTCCCTTCCTCTGCTCTGTCTCTCCACACCAGCTGTAATCTCCCTTCCTCTGCTCTGTCTCTCCACACCGGCTGTAATCTCTCTTCCTCTACTCTTTCTCTCTACACCGGCTGTAATCTCTCTTCCTCTGCTCTGTCTCTCCACACCGGCTGTAATCTCCCTTCCTCTGCTCTGTCTCTCCACACCGGCTGTAATCTCTCTTCCTCTGCTCTGTCTCTCCACACCGGCTGTAATCTCTCTTCCTCTGCTCTGTCTCTCTACACCGGCTGTAATCTCTCTTCCTCTGCTCCGTCTCTCCACACCAGCTGCAATCTCTCTTCCTCTGCTGTCTCTCCACACCGGCTGTAATCTCTCTTCCTCTGTTCTTTCTCTCTACACCGGCTGTAATCTCCCTTCCTCTACTCTTTCTCTCTACACCGGCTGTAATCTCCCTTCCTCTACTCTTTCTCTCCACACCGGCTGTAATCTCCCTTCCTCTGCTCTGTCTCTCCACACCGGCTGTAATCTCTCTTCCTCTGCTCTGTCTCTCTACACCGGCTGTAATCTCTCTTCCTCTGCTCTGTCTCTCTACACTGGCTGTAATCTCTCTTCCTCTGCTCTGTCTCTCTACACCGGCTGTAATCTCTCTTCCTCTGCTCCGTCTCTCCACACCAGCTGCAATCTCTCTTCCTCTGCTGTCTCTCCACACCGGCTGTAATCTCTCTTCCTCTGTTCTGTCTCTCCACACCGGCTGTAATCTCTCTTCCTCTGCTATGTCTCTCCACACCGGCTGTAATCTCTCCTCCTCTGCTCTGTCTCTCCACACCGGCTGTAATCTCTCTTCCTCTGTTCTGTCTCTCCACACCGGCTGTAATCTCTCTTCCTCTGTTCTGTCTCTCCACACCGGCTGTAATCTCTCTTCCTCTGTTCTGTCTCTCCACACCGGCTGTAATCTCTCTTCCTCTGTTCTGTCTCTCCACACCGGCTGTAATCTCTCTTCCTCTGCTATGTCTCTCCACACCGGCTGTAATCTCTCCTCCTCTGCTTTGTCTCTCTACACCAGCTGTAATTTCTCTTCCTCTGCTCTGTCTCTCCACACCGGCTGTAATTTCTCTTCCTCTGTTCTGTCTCTCCACACCGGCTGTAATCTCTCTTCCTCTGCTATGTCTCTCCACACCGGCTGTAATCTCCCTTCCTCTGCTCTGTCTCTCCACACCAGCTGTAATCTCCCTTCCTCTGCTCTGTCTCTCCACACCGGCTGTAATCTCTCTTCCTCTGCTCTGTCTCTCCACACCAGCTGTAATCTCCCTTCCTCTGCTCTGTCTCTCCACACCGGCTGTAATCTCTCCTCCCCTGCTTTGTCTCTCTACACCGGCTGTAATTTCTCTTCCTCTGCTCTGTCTCTCCACACCGGCTGTAATCTCTCTTCCTCTGCTCTGTCTCTCCACATCGGCTGTAATCTCTCTCTCTTCCCCTGCTTGTAGGGCACATGCTTCCTCTGGCTCTTAAAAGGCCAGTGTGCACTCCCTAATTGTCACCAATGGCTTGTTCTCTAGCTTGCAGGTATTCTGTGAAGGTGTATTGTTCTGTTGTCTGCTCGTGTACAGACTTCTGACTCATCTCTAACCTCTGTATTGCAATGCTAGCCCTGACCTCAGACCGCTTACCATATGGTACCTACTCTGCCAGCCCTGACCTCAGACCACTTACCATATAACACCTACTCTGCCTGCCCTGACCTCAAACCGCTTATCATATAGTACCCACTCTGTCTGCCCTGACCTCAGCGTTTCCCTTATCCCTTGTTGCCCAGCATGGGTTAGTTGGCAATCATACAGAGACTACTCCAGGAGGTAGTGGTCTAGTAAATTCAGATCCCGGTACAGGGGTTAAATGGTGAAAACCAGGGGAACACCAGGATAACATCTTTAGGATTAGCCTAAAGTAAAAATTTGTTAGCTGACACAGTGGTTCCATACCCACTGCCGTAACAATTTGCTCAAGCAATGGAGCCCACTGGCTCACCCTAGGGTCCACCTGAGGAGTATAAGGCACTAACCTGTTACATGGGCAGAGGTAAAACATTCTTCTGGATTGGAAGAGGTTTGGCCAGAGGAGAGGTCTTGAGAGCCTGTTGAACATTGATACTCCCGTTCTGCTGAGAAGATTCCTGCAACTGTCCAGATATAAGAAGAGAGGGTGTAAGTTCAGAGGTACTGTTACTTCAGGGCTGCTGTCCCAGGAAGGGACCAAAGATTGGAACCAAAGATTTCAAATTTGGACTCATCAGACCAAAGCACAGATTTCCACTGGTTTAATGTCCATTCCTTGTGTTCTTTAGCCCAAACAAGTCTCTTCTGCTTGTTGCCTGTCCTTAGCAGTGGTTTCCTAGCAGATATTCTACCATGAAGGCCTGATTCACACAGTCTCCTCTTAACAGTTGTTCTAGAGATCTGTCTGCTGCTAGAACTCTGTGTGGCATTGACCTGGTCCCTAATCTGAGCTGCTGTTAACCTGCGATTTCCGAGGCTGGTGACTCGGATGAACTTATCCTCCGCAGCAGAGGTGACTCTTGGTCTTCCTTTCCTGGGGCGGTCCGCATGTGAGCCAGTTTTTTTGTAGCGCTTGATGGTTTTTGTGACTGCACTTGGGGACACTTTCAAAGTTTTGATGGCCACTCGTTTTTCTTTACTTAGCTGCTTTTTTCTTGCCATAATACAAATTTAACAGTCTGTTCAGTAGGACTATCAGCTGTGTATCCACCTAACTTCTCTACAACGCAACTGATGGTCCCAACCCCATTTATTAAACCTGACAGGGCACACCTGTGAAGTGAAGACCATTTCAGGTGACTACCTCTTGAAGCTCATCAAGAGAATGCCAAGAGTGTGCAAAGCAGTAATCAAAGCAAAAGGTGGCTACTTTGAAGAACCTAGAATATGACATATTTTCAGTTGTTTCACACTTTTTTGTTATGTATATAATTCCACATGTGTTAATTCATACTTTTGATGCCTTCAGTGTGAATCTACAATTTTCATACTCATGAAAATAAAAAAAATTCTTTGAATGAGAAGGTGTGTCCAAACTTTTGGTCTGTACTGTATATGATAGCCAAAGAGTTTTTGCCTTTTCACGCAATAGATACCCGGGACTCATGTGTGTGATCAGCGATAACACTATACACATAGATGTGACACATCAGATTACGTGGTCAATTGTGGGATCAGACCCTTTGTGGGATATGAGGCTACTAAAATAGTAGTTCCTGTGGAGGTATGCAGATGACTGGGCTCCACAGTAACATAGCACAACTCCCATAGGCTGCAATGGTAATCCAGTTCAGCTTAAAGCGAGTCTTTCACCTAATCTGAGCGTTTTAGACCGCTCAGATCAGGTTATAGACTCTTTAACCCTCATTACGATCATACCTTTCTCTTATGTGTCCCTCGCCCAGATAATGAAAATAACACTTTTTAAACTTATGCAAATTACCTTCTGAAGGTGCCCAGGGGCGGCGTTACTGGGCGATGTGCCCAGAAAAACACTCCTCCAGCCGGCGGACGTCACGAGCGGCACCAGAGGACGGCAGGCTGGGAACTGGCCCGCACCTGCGCACTGCTCTGCCCATTATGGGCAGAGGAACATCCTTTCATATTGCGCATGCGCTGGCCGGCTGTCTTTAGTTGGCCGGCGCATGCGCAATATGAAAAGCTGTTCATCTGCCCATAATGGGCAGAGCAGTGCGCAGGTGGGGGCCAGTTCCCAGCCCGCCGTCCTCTGGTGCCGCTCGTGACGTCCGCCGGCTGGAGGTGTGTTTTTCTGGGCACATCGCCCAGTAACGCCGCCCCTGGGCACCTTCAGAAGGTAATTTGCATAAGTTTAAAAAGTGTTATTTTCATTATCTGGGCGAGGGACACATAAGAGAAAGGTATGATCGTAATGAGGGTTAAAGAGTCTATAACCTGATCTGAGCGGTCTAAAACGCTCAGATTAGGTGAAAGACTCCCTTTAAAGGGGTTCTCCAGGAATTTAGAAAATAAAATACTTATTAATTACTAAATATTACTTTATTATAAATATATTCCCAAATACCTTTCTTTAGTTATAATGGCTCGTTTTGTCTGGGGAGTAAAGAGAAGGGGAAATAAAATGGCCTCCGTCCTATTAGTAGACAAAAATCCTGTCCTAATCACACAGGACAAGTTACATCAGGACACTGAGCTAAAGATCTGCCTCATCCTCCTCTCTACTCTGCTTGTCAGGGATTATGATACTGAACAAAGCTAATCTTTAGCTGAATCTCTGTAGGAATGGAGGTCATGAGGAGAAAACTGTCCAAAATACTTGATAAATGCAGAGCAAGGCATGTACAAACTGTGCCGAGAAATGAGCACATTTTCAACAGTAAATCTGCCCCATTATTTTTAATAAATAGGAGGAAAAATTAAGTTTCCATTAATCCCCAGATGTTATACACAGCGAAACCAATTCTGGATTTAATACAAAAGCATTTTACTCATTCTGAACATGACTATGTCTTCTCACCTATGTGGCTTCTCAGATAATCTTAGATAACCAATAGTGTTGATTATGCACCAAAGTGCTCGTGTGTTCACATGCTCTGGCCGAACACATCGGTATGCTCGTGTGCTCTACCAAGCACCCGAGCACAATGGAAGTCAATGGGAGAACCAGAGGATTAATCCAGGGACCCCCTGCTCTGAAGTGCCATCTATTGGTTTCATAAGAATATTAGGCTTGTCATAAGACTATGAAACCAATAGATGGCACTGTTCATGAGTAGTGTACATTGCAAATTTTCCATGCAAATGGTTTTTCAGCTGAAAAACAAGGCAGATTCTGCTCATTTGCATGTCTTTCCCATATGCCCATGTTTATGCAAATTCGTTTTTACATTACAAAACTGTATAGAAAGGTTATTAAATATTATGTTAGGACAATTAGAAAACTTTTTGTCACCCTAATGATATTGATCTAGGTGCGCAGGTCCACCAAAGCCATCCAACAGATGTGAAGCAACTTTGAGGCTTACTGGCTCTCAGTCAGATGAGAGCTGGTTTGGAATGTCTCATAGTGCACAAGGCTGCCATTGTAAGGTATGCTGACTAAGCCTGTTATCTGTCTCATGGATAGATTGATGGCTTGCACATACCTGGCTTTTGGCATATAGCCTTTGTGTGGTTGTCTATTGTATGTCGTTGATAATAGGAGTCCAAGATGCATCCAGCCATACTCTTAATGCTGTTTCCAAACCATTTTGATGGGGTTTCCATTAATTTTTAACCTTTTTTTGTGAACCAGACACTCTCTCTTCTTCAGAGCAGGGGGTGCCTGGTTTGATGCTCGGGTCTCCCATTGACTTTCATTGTATAAAATTGTACTCGAGCACCTGCAGTATTCGGCCGAGCATAGTGATGCTCGAGCCGAACAGTAGTTCGGCCAAGCATGCTCGCTTAACACTAATAACCAAGCATTTCTGTAAGAAATTTAAATATAATAATATAAATGGATTAAATTCTGTTACTAGAAAGGAAAGAGTAAATTGTCACGGACTCTAGGCCGTGAAGTCGGAATCATGGAGTCAGGAGAAATGTAGAGACTCCGACTCCAGCTTCAAAACAAGAATATTCCCTGTTTTAAAAACATTTAAAACCCGGATGTCACTGCAATTTTCCTACAGGAAACATGTTTTGTGGCAATGTGTACAGTATAGTGCTGGAGGGCCTGTATATCCCACCCAAATACCACAGCTGGGTGAGATAACTGAAATCCAGAAAGCTGCAGTGGTTTCAGCAAAGTGTAGTTTGAACATTCTGAACATTAATGCGGTTTTTCTCCTGTGTGAATCCTCCAATGATAGTAGAGTTTGGCTTTAGTAAGAAAACATTTCCCACATTCTGAACATGAAAACGGCTTCTCTCCTGTGTGACTTCTCTCATGTGTAAGGAGATGTGACTTTTGCGTAAAACATTTCCCACATTCTAAACATCTCAGTGGCTTCTCTCCTGTGTGAATTTTCTCATGTGTAACAAGATTTGACTTTCGAGTAAAACACTTCCCACATTCTGAACATGAATACGACTTCACTCCAGTGTGACTTCCCTGATGAACCTTAAGCTTGGCTGCAGTAACAAAACATTTTCCACATTCTGAACATGAATATGGCTTCTCTCCTGTGTGAGTTATCTGATGTGTAATAAGATTTGAGTTTCCCATAAAACATTTTCCATATTCTAAACTTGAATAAATCTTTTTTCCTGTGTGAATTATCTCATGTAAAACAAGCTGTGATTTATCTGCAAAACATTTCTCACACTTTGAACATGAATATGGCTTCTCTCCTGTGTGACATCTCTTGTGTTTATCTCGACTTGATTTCTCTGTAAAACATTTGCCACATTCTGAACATGAATATGGCTTCTCTCCCGTGTGAATTCGCTGATGTGAATCAAGATTTGCCTTTTGCATAAAACATTTCTCACATTCTGAACATGAATATGGCCTCTCTCCTGTGTGAATTCTCTGATGTGTAACAAGATTTGACTTTTGCGTAAAACATTTTCCACATTCTGAACATGAATACGGCTTCTCTCCTGAGTGAATTCTCCGATGCTTAACAAATTGTGATTTAGATATAAAACATTTTCCACATTCACTACATGAATATGGCTTCTCACCCGTGTGAATTCTTTTGTGTGTATATAGGTTTGAACTTCTTGTAAATTGTTTTCCACATTCTTCACACTGAAACCTTTTACTCTCTTTCTGCCCGGTACTTGTGGTAATAATTTGTAATTGGTCAGAAGAAGGTTCCTGGTAATTAGGAGGATTATATGATAGATCTGTATTGTAAAATCCTGGATGGATATTATAGGTAATGAGGTTTTCTCCTGAAGAGCGCTGCTCGATATCTTCATCTTCTATTTTATAATCCAGTGATAACATGAAGTTCTTACTGGGATTTTCTGTTAGGATTAAAAAGAGATTGTGTTTTTTTTCTCAAACAACAAAAGAAGACAAATCTATAAGATTCCTTTCAGGTTCGAAACACACAGGCAGATTTTTATGTCGTTTTTGAGCCAAAACTAGTGGATCAGCAGGAAGGAGAGGTACATGTCCTTCCTTTATATTTCCCATTAATTTTAATCCTTTTTTGGCTTTGGCACAAAATACTGAATGAAAAACTGCCACTGGTGTCGTGTCCTTAAAGTTATAATGGATGATGAAGTCCAGGACTCTGCTCTATACTCACTGATCACTTCTATTAAATAAACCCAGACCAGAAAACATTCAAAAATATGAAAATCCCAACCTTCATTGACAATCAGGCCCGTCCTCTGCTAGCACATTACACACTTTACAATTAATGGCGTATCCTCAGGATAGGCCATCAGTATCTGATTGTCAGGCATACAACATCCGTTGCACTTAGGACAGAGCTGGTTCCTGCAGTGCTACTACTATTGAGATGAATGGGATCAGCACTGCAGTAGCCGGCTTCGCCCACAGACTGAGTTGTGTAGTTCCAGTGCAGGCTTCCTGCTCTGTAGCTACTGCAGAATGGCTGATCAGAGGACAATGTGTTGGATACTAACCAATGAGAGAGTAAAGGCCTATCCAGTGGATGTGCTTGGTATCGCCCCTGAGCTTCACCCAGGCCATGTGACCGATGAACGTGACGTCATAGTCTAAGCTAAGAGAAGTCTGCGATGCTACTGTGAGCACCGGTGCCTTCTCAAACAACTGATCGGCGGGAGTCCTGAGTGTTGGACCCCCACAGATCAGATACCGATGAGCTATCCAGAGGATAGGTCATCAGTATAAAAGTCTCAGAAAACCTCTTTGAGTTGGATTTGAAGGAGCTACATGATTTTAATGAAAGCAAGTGAAAGCATACCCGGAAGAGATCATTCCAGCGTATATGCCTTTGGGCTGTAGAGTGCGACTTGTAGATAAAACTGCACAGGTGAGGAGTCTCTATGCTGTAAGACCGCTTTCAAAATATGATCTGGGATGTGTTTAGGCAGTGGGAGTAATTGGAGGGACTTTACTCCTCGATGTGAGCTTTCTGTACTGATGTGCTGTGGTAGACCAGGTCATTAAGGTTTTTCAAAAGCTAAACCCATGCTTTTATAGTAGGGTACGGGCCTTTAGGAATAGAGATGCTGCTTATGAATCTGGAGATGTCTTGGAGACATACATAAAGGGGTTGTCCGGGTTCAGAGCTGAACCCGGACATACCTATATATTCACCCAGGCATCCCCCCTGATGTTAGCATCGGAGCATTTCATGCTCTGATGCCCTCCCTTGCTCTGCGCTGGATTGCGCAGAGCAAGGGCTCTTTTATTTACAATAACACACTGCTGGGTGGAGGCTTCCGCCCAGCAGTGTGTTCGGTGACGTCACTAGCTCTGATGGGCGGGCTTTAGCGCTGTCCTAGCCCGCCCATCAGTGCCATTGAGGTCACCGTTGGGAGGAAGCTTCTGCCTGGCAGCCCTATGGAAAGGCCGGTTCGTCACCGGAACTCCTGAAAATGCCTGCGCGATTTAGAGTAGGGCAAAGGAAAGCATCGGAGCATGAACTGCTCTGATGCTCAAGTCAGGGGGCTGCCTGGGTGAAAATGGGGATATGTCCGGGTGCAGCTCTGAACCCGGACAACCCCTTTAAGGAGAATTAAGGAGGGTTATTAGGGTAGCTAAGCAGAGATGTCAAGAGTGAGTCCAAGAGTTTTTAAAGGGCAATAATTCAGGAGACACCTGAAAAGGTATAATGGATATAACTGATGCTGTGGAGGAGTTCAGATCCTCAACTTACTGTCACTTTAGATTAGTTTTTTGCGTGGTTTGATGGTGATATTGGTGAATGGAGGACTCAAATAGTATTACCAACTAGGCGCCAGGAGATTGGGTTGGTTTTATAGTGTCACCAGGTGCAATTTCACATTACTCTGTTCTGACGCTAGTGGCGCAGGTATAGGGGTAGCAGTGGTCACATTTGCGACTGAACCCCTAAGCCAGGGGGGCTCACAGGGCCCCATGTCAGTGCCACACCGCCAATTACTATATTTTTTGCCTTATAAGATACAGTGTGTCTTTATAGAGTAAACACTAGTGAGCGCTTCCATTACGGAATCGCTCACTAGTCTGCAGGAGTCGTGGGGGGAGAGGTGAGGGAAGAGCTGCCGGTACTCACCCCTCCTCTCTAGTCTTCTCCGGGTTCTGTGCCACACTGTCCTGGCTGCGTACAGCATCAGGACGTAGTGCATGCATTATGACCTGATGCTGCACGCAGTCAGGTGACAGTGGTAGAAGACCAGGGAGCGCGACTGCAGAAGAAGACGCCAGACATGGGGAGTAGCAGCAGAACAGGAGAGGTAAGTTACTTTATTTAAGGTGTGATCTGAGGTCTGATAAGGGGCTCTGCCTTAATTAGGGGGTCTGACATAGAAGTCTAAATCTGAGGTGTAATATGGGGGTGTGATCAGAGGTATGATATGGGGGTCTTATCTGATATTGGGGTCTGATTTAAAGGGAGTCTGTCACCAGCATTTCACTTTTTTAACCCTTCCCACAGCTCCCTAGCATGCTTACAGTTTATAAAAACGTTACTTCTGGCATCAATCCTGGACTTATAGAACCATCAAAAACGATCTTTATAAGATATGCAAATGAGGGCTCACAAGTGCCTAAGGGCGGCGTTACTCTCTTAGGTGCCCTGCTTGCTCAGCCTTTTCATTGCGTCCCCCCGCCCCTTCCTACCCTCCGACCGCCCCTTCCTACCCTCTGACCGCCTTTCTACTAACTTGTAATTCTGCCGGTATCCCGCGCCTGCGCACTCATTCCTTTGGCCGGCGCATGCGCACTGCGATGCCCATTCCTTGTACGGCATCACAGTAACTTTTGCACTTTATGGTGGTTGGGCATGTACAGTGGGGAAAATGGCAATTTTGCAGGTTTTCCTGCCTACAAAGAATGGAGAGGTCTGTAATTTTTATCGTAGGTACACTTCAACTGTGAGAGACAGAATCTAAAAAAAATAATCCTGAGAATCACATTGTATGATTTGTAAATAATTAACTTGCATTTTATTGCATGAAATAAGTATTTGATACAATAGAGAAATAGAACTTAATATTTGGTACAGAAACCTTTGCAGTTACAGAGGTCAGACGTTTCCCGTAGTTCTTGACCAGGTTGCACACACTGCAGCAGGGATTTTGGCCGACTCCTCCGTACAGATCTTCTCCAGATCTTTCAGGTGTCGGGGCTGTCGCTGGGCTACATTAAGTTTCATAAACACCAAACCTATATCCCCACCTATAATAAACCCATATACATCATAGAATAGAACACCAATAGAAGCATATGTGGTTCAGTAATAGAAATCAAGCTAATCCCACATCCATCATGGTTATAGTATCAGATTTTTATTAAACCTATATTGCAGACATGATTGACATACACAAATAAATGAAAAAATAATGATGATGATAATGATGATGAGGTGAGATGCAACGAAGTGATGAGAAAAAAAATATATATTTATTATTTGTGTTTAGTTTATATTTTTTTATATTTTTGTTTTGAATTAGATGTGTATAGTGCCAAAATGGATAAACACAATAATGTGAAAAAAGCGAAGTGTGAAAAGAAAAAAGTGATACTTCTACTATATTAAGTCTACTTTAATATATTTATTTTATGCACTTTTTGTTCACTATCTGTTATGCCTATTTAGTACATATATTTATGACCACACATACATGCTGTATAACAATTGTTGCTCTCGGTCCTCTCGCTGGTCATCTACATTGGTGTTAGCGTACTTCTTGCTTATCTAATATGCAACGCCCTTAGGCCCCTTTCACACAAGCGAGTTTTCCGCGCGGGTGCAATGCGTGACGTGAACGCATAGCACCCGCGCTGAATCCTGACCCATTCATTTCAATGGGTCTGTGTAGATGAGAGTTTTTTTTTTCACGCATCAGTTCTGCGTTGTGTGGAAAGCACAGCATGTTCCATATTCTGCGTTTTTCACGCAGCCCTGGCTCCATAGAAGTGAATGGGGCTTCAGTGAAAAACGCATTGCATTCGGAAGCAAGTGCGGGTGCAATGCGTTTTTTTACTGATGGTTGCTAAGAGATGTTGTTTGTAAACCTTCAGTCTTTTATCACGCGCGTGAAAAGCGCATCAAAACGCATTGCACCCGCGCGGAAAAAACTGAACGCATTCGCAGACAAAACGGACTGAACTTGCTTGCAAAGTTTCACTGAACGCACCCGGAGCCGATCCGTCATGCTCGTATTAAAGAGGCCTTAGTTTGTTACTCTTTTAAATATGGCCGTTGGGGTGCGTGCCTGTTTCTGCCCGAGACGCTCCCCTGGCCCCGTGATGTGGCATACCGTGCAATGCCTTGTGCGCTCCACCTCTTCCGTGTGCCACGGCAGCGTCTCGAGGCTGGCGTCATGCCGGGACCAATGGCACGCCATATAGTGGGCAGAGGCTCATCTAATAGTTAAATCACACAGGCAACTGGGGCTTCCTCTCTGATTGGATGTCTGATTCTGGGAGGTGATTGGGTCATGCAGGGCATTGGCACATTACTAATTAATGGTTTGTGCCCACATGTGAATGCATTATCGTTAGCACTATATAAGTCCACTATGTTCCCACCAACCACCACCCGTTGAGAAAGCTGACGGCGAAACGCGCGTCGTGGCGTGGTGGTGGTCTGACCTGAGGCTGGACACAATTATTTGGTTGTACTATATAGATATCTGCCTATATACTTTGTATTATACTGCATCGCTTATTTTTATAGCCATACCATAAGGCTGTGTGTATAATGGATGTTGAATAAGGCATTGGTGTACATTTTGGCCAAAGCGTAATAAGCCACTCACCACGTCAAGGTCGCCTTCATGAGTGGTCCCTAACACTAGTTCCTACCTTTTATGGGCCATGACAGCCACATAAAGTCCAGGGAGCGCAGGCACAGCATGCACGCCAGGCACACTCTGCTTTTAACCCCGTCCGGTGCCATTACAGCTTTCATCGGATCCAGGGATGCAAGTACCAACATGCATGCTGAGCCCACTATATACTTCTCCTGGAGCCTAATGGTTACTGGTAGGTGCTGTATAAGCAGACTCAGTTTTATACTGACTTTAAAACCAGCCTCCAGGGGGCAGATTAACTGGACAGGTGTGCTTGACTGCTTGGAGATCGCCACGCCTCCAATACGTACTACAAAGAGAAAAATACGGAAAATTCAGCCCGCACAACCCCTAGCAGGTGCTCCCTGGACTTTGTGTGGCTGTCGTGGCCCATAAAAGGTAGGAACTAGTGTTAGGGACCACTCATGAAGGCGACCTTGACGTGGTGAGTGGCTTATTACGCTTTGGCCAAAATGTACACCAATGCCTCATTCAACATCCAGCATAAAGGCAGGGCAGAGTGCTGGTTTGCAGAGTGCGATTGCACTTTGTGTTTTTACATTTATATCTCTATTTCGCCATAGCAATCTGCACCTGCTAGGGGTTGTGCGGGCTGAATTTTCCATATTTTTCTCTGTGTGTATAATACTTATTTATGTACTCTTGAATCTACACTTTATAGTACCACCCTAAAACTACTTTTTGCGCTTGCACTTTATTGCAATCCTGCCAAGTGGTCACCACCACTGTGTTGGTGTTTTTAACTTTTTTTTATTTATTTGTGTATGCCAATCATGTCTGCAATATATGTTTAATAAAAATGTGATCCTATGATTATGATAGATGTGTGATTAGCTTAAAATTTATTATTGAACCTCATATACTTCTATTGGTGTTCTACATTGAGTTTCAGCTCCCTCCAAAGCATTTCGATTGGGTTCAGGTCTGGAGACTGGCTAGGCCACTCCAGGACTTTGAAATGCTTCTTAGTTTTCCTGATTGTGTGTTTCGGGTCATTGTCATGCTAGAAGACCCAGCTACGACCCATCTTCAATGCTCCTACCTAGGGAAGGAGGTTGTTGGCCAAAATCTCGCGATACATGGCCCCATCCATCCTCCCTTCAATACAGTGCAGTCGTCCTGTCACCTTTGCAGTATAGTAGCTCCAAAGTATGATGCCCCCCCCCCCACCTCATGCTTCATGGTTGGGATGGTGTTCTTGGGGATGTGTTCATCCTTCTTCCTCCAAACACGGCGAGTGGAGTTCTAAATTGGTCTCATCTTACCACATGACCTTCTCCCATACCTCCTCTGGATCATCAAGATGGTCATTGGCGAACTTCAAAAGAGCCTGGACATGTTCTGGCGTGAGCAGGGGGACCTTGACTGTTCTGGCGGATTTTAATCCATGACGGCGTAGTGTGTTACTAAAGGTAACCTTTGAGTCTGTGGTCCCAGTTCTCTTCAGGTCATTGACCAGGTCCTCCCGTGTAGTTATGGGCTGATTCCTGACCTTTTTCAGAATCATCCTTACCCAACGAGGCCAGATTTTGCATGGAGCCCCATACCGAGAAAGATTGACGGTCATCTTGGTCTTCCATTTTCTAATAATTGCGTCAACAGTTGTTGCCTTCTCACCAAGCTGCTTGCCTATTATCCTATAGCCCATCCCAGCCTTGTGCAGGTCTACAATTTTGTCCCTGGTGTCCTTAGACAGCTATTTGGTCTTGGCCATGGTGGAGAGCTTGGGGTGTGATGGATTGAGTGTGTGAACAGGTGTCTTTTATACAGGTAACAAGTTCAAACAGGTGCCATTAATACAGGTAATGAGCGCAGAGTAGGGGGGCTTCTTAAATAAAAACTAACAGGTCTGCGAGTTCCAGAATTCTCACTGATTGGTAGGTGATCAAATGCTTATTTCATGCAATAAAATGCAAATTAATTATTTAAAAATCATGCAATGTGATTTTCAGGATTTTTTTTTTAGATTCTGTCTCTCACAATTGAAGTGTACCTACGGTACAAATTACAGATCTCTCCATTCCTTGTAGGTGCGGAAACTTGCAAAATCATCACTGTATCAAATACTTATTTTCCCCATTGTATATAGTGTAGAAGTAATGTCATCTATAACACCAGGCATCTGATGACACCTACCTGAGGTATAACAGCCTTTACTACATGTCTCCAGCCTTTATAGTGTAGAAGTAATGTCATCTATAACACCCGGCATCTGATGACACCTACCTGAGGTATAACAGCCATTACTACATGTCTCCAGCCTTTATAGTGTAGGAGTAATGTCATCTATAACACCTGGCATAGGATGACACCTACCTGATGTATAACAGCCATTACTACATGTCTCCAGCCTTTATAGTGTAGAAGTAATGTCATCTATAACACCCGGCATCTGATGACACCTACCTGAGATATAACAGCCATTACTACATGTCTCCAGCCTTTATAGTGTAGAAGTAATGTCATCTATAACACCCGGCATCTGATGACACCTACCTGAGGTATAAAAGCCATTACTACATGTCTCCAGCCTTTATAGTGTAGAAGTAATGTCATCTATAACACCCGGCATCTGATGACACCTACCTGAAGTATAACAGCCATTACTACATGTCTCCTGCCTTTATAGTGTAGTAGTAATGTCATCTATAACACCCGGCATCTGATGTCATCTACCTGAGGTATAACAGCCATTACTACATGTCTCCAGCCTTTATAGTGTAGAAGTAATGTCATCTATAACACCCGGCATCTGATGTCACCTACCTGAGGTATAACAGCCATTACTACATGCCTCCTGCCTTTATAGTGTAGAAGTAATGTCATCTATAACACCCGGCATCTGATGACACCTACCTGAAGTATAACAGCCATTACTACATGCCTCCAGCCTTTAGAGTGTAGAAGTAATGTCATCTATAACACCCGGCATCTGATGACACCTACCTGAGATATAACAGCCATTACTACATGTCTCCAGCCTTTATAGTGTAGAAGTAATGTAATCTATAACACCCAGCATCTGATGACACCTACCTGAGGTATAACAGCCATTGATACATGTTTCCAGCCTTTATAGTGTAGAAGTAATGTCATCTATAACACCCGGCATCTGATAACACCTACCTGAGGTATAACAGCCATTACTACATGTCTCCAGCCTTTATAGTGTAGTAGTAATGTAATCTATAACACCGGGCATCTGATGACACCTACCCAAGGTATAACAGCCATTACTACATGTCTCCAGCCTTTATAGTGTAGAAGTAATGTCATCTATAACACTCGGCATCTGATGACACCTACCTGAGGTATAACAGCCATTACTACATGTCTCCAGCCTTTATAGTGTAGAAGTAATGTCATCTATAACACCTGGCTTCTGATGACACCTACCTGAGGTATAACAGCCATTACTACATGTCTCCAGCCTTTAAAGTGTAGAAGTAATGTCATCTATAACACCCGGCATCTGATGACACCTACCTGAGATATAGCAGCAATTACTACATGTCTCTGGGGTTTAGTCAGTATAAATCCATCAGTCTGGCATTTACAGAGTCAAAGATGTAAGACAAGTGTCACAGGCGGCCCCCTATCACCATCTATAGTAGAGCATTTTGATGTAGGTTTTTTTTTTTAACCCAGACAATGCTATATATATATATATATATATATATATATATGCAGATGATCAGATTAAGGAGGAATCTACATGATCCTTAAATCTTTAAAATCAGATAGATTTCTTACCTTGTGATGTCAGAGGCAGAGGAGCCTCCATCATGGCGTCCTTGTACAAATCCTTGTGTCCTTCTATATACTTCCACTCCTCCATGGAAAAATAGACCGCCACATCCTGACACCTTACAGGAACCTGATAACACAATGACACCGTCATCACCCAGACCCCTCCAGTGCTGTTACTGGAGAATTTCCCAGCATTCCCAGCAGTGTCACCTCTCCAGTCAGCAGCTCAATCATCTTGTAGGTGAGTTCTAGGATCTTCTGCTCATGTATCAGGGGTGGAGGCTCTGTGATGGGGGTCCTGCTCCACTCTCCTGACTCATGGATGATGGGAGTCCCCCCTGATGTCTTCTTCACTATGGTGTAATCCTGTGGATGGAGACCGACACTTAGGGAAAGAAATTCCTTCCTGACTCCAGATCTACACTCAGATCCCTCCCTGGATCATGGCCCCATCTCCAGTAATCTAGTCACTTGAAGCTGGAATATTATTACCCTCCAGACCTCCAGGCCCCTTCTAGAGAATCTCCCATGACTCCTTTCTCTGGCAGAGAGCTCCATAGTCTCACTGCTCTTACAGTAAAGACCCCTCTCCTATGTTGGTGGAGAAACCTTCTTTCCTCTAGACGTAGTGGAGGCCTTCTTGTTATAGTCCAGTATCATCTAGATGTCAGACTAGTGGTAGAAATCCTCCCTCCAGACCACACTCCGGCCATCTCCTCCTCTGCTTCCTCTCCTCCTGGGTACAACGTGCCTACTTACCTTCTCATGGCTCCTACAACATGACTATTGGTCTCCATGATACATCACTGACCATACTGGTGGCCAATCTTCAGGTTCTCCGTCACTTGGAAGGTCTGAAGGCCATTCTCCAGGACCCTGGACTCTTCCTATCACTTCCTATGATGGATTCTCCTTCCCGATGTCTGACTTGTTACAGAATACAATAAAGAGAAGAGAAATCTAGAAAAGTTTACCTCTCCGCTCAGCAGGGAGATGATCTCCAAGGTGAAGTCTAATATTCTTCTGCTGATCTCCTTCCTGTCCATCCTTGGTGGTCATTCAGAAGAAGAGGAGAGAACTGGAGGAGCTGGAGGTGCCTTTATACTGCAGTACTGCAGGCGCCTTTATGAGGAGAGGAGAGGCTGGAAATCCTCCAGGGACAAGAGCATTAGTGAGATCCAGAACCGCACTTACTGCTCCTGGAGAGACCCCGCTTCTCAGAGCCCTCAGCACCGGGGATAAAGTGGGATTCTGGAGAAATGGCTGATACCAGAGAGAAGAAGAGGCTCCAGACACCACAGCAGTAACTACCGACCAGGACCTGCTCTGGATCTGCTGCACTGCAAGAGCTGAAGGACCTGTGATGATGTCACCGTCATGTGATCAGTGCAGGGGGCGGAGCTCAGCAGTGGAGAGGAGAAGTGGTGGTGAAAGACCTGTGATGATGTCACTGTCATGTGATCAGTGCAAGAAGGGCGGAGCTCAGCAGTGGAGAGAAGGACCTGGTATGATGTCACTGTCATGTGATTAACGGAGGAAGGGGTAGAGCTCAGTAATGGAGGGAAGTGGTAGTGAAAGACCTGTGATGAAGTCACACCCATGTGACCTAACTCCTGTAAGGGAGGGACAGCAATGCTCTGCAGGGACTGTATTTAGCAGTAGACGCCGGTTCTTTTCCGGGGCACTGATTTAGGCCGTTAGTTTTATGGGGGATTTTTCTCCTAATACTGGACATCGTATATTTTTATATCTCCACAGATCATGATTCATATGGCTTATGTTTCCCAGCTGGTTTCCAGTTAGCTGCTGTATTTCTGCAGTTTTGTTACTTTGTGTCAGCTGGGTAGGGAGCACCTTTGTCTGGTGTGGGTTATTAAACAGGATTTTCCTGATCGCGATGTACAAACCGGATTCCCAAAAAGTTGGGACACTATACAAATCGTGAATAAAAACTGAATGCAATGATGCGGAGGTGCCAACTTCTAATATTTTATTCAGAATAGAACATAAATCACGGAACAAAAGTTTAAACTGAGAAAATGTACCATTTTAGGGGAAAAATATGTTGAATCAGAATTTCATGGTGTCAACGTTTCTCCCCAACACATGCAGACAGGTCGTGGTGGGAGCTCTAGTCAACTCCCACCTGGACTATGGTAATGCAATGTATGCGGGGCTGCCAGAGAAAGATCTGGGAGCTCTGCAACACTGTCAAAACAGAGCCATCCGGCTCATCAAGAAACTAGACTGGACAGATTCTGTCACAAAAGCACGCAGGGAACTCCACTGGCTCCCACAAAGCTCTCTACAAAACAGGTCCCATCTACCTGCAAAAGAAGATAACACGTCACCATCCTCCTAGAGAACTGAGATCCACCTCAGCCTCCCTTCTGTCGGTGCCAAGAACCCGCCTCAAGACAAGGGGGGACAGACGTTTCTCAGTAATGGCCCCCAAGATCTGGAACTCCCTCCCAGAACACATTAGAACAACATCAGATTACCTGGAATTTAGGAAGTTGGTTAAGACCTGGCTTTTTGTGTAGGATGACGTAGGGGCCCACTAATATAGCCGTCGACAAGCGCTTCGATCGGATTGAGTTCCTCTAGAGCGCTATACAAGGACTTAGTAACATAACATAACATAACAAATAAAATATTGACATTTGCCATCTCCACATCATTGCATTCAGTTTTTATTCACAATTTGTTTAGTGTCCCAACTTTTTGGGAATCCGGTTTGTAACTGTTGACCTCTCTTTTTCATCTGAGTTTTTCCGCATATTTTATCTTTCAACTTGTAATGGCTGAAAACGTGTCGGCATGTTCCCACCTTATCTGTATTCGGTTTTAGAGGACGTCTATGAAGAGACTCCGTGTTTTATTACAAGAAGTGGTGCTGACGTCTTTCAGGTTTTTACGGTGTGAGTCGCACACACTTGGATGTACAGGTGCGATGTGCTGCAGTTGACCATGTTTTAGTTATTGATCAGATAAATACCAATCTGACTTCTGGGTGATGACGGAAATCCACAGAGAAGAAAATCTAATGCTGGGGATATACCTGGCTGTGCATGATCTCTATGGGAGAACAGGAAATAAAACCCGCCATATACGAGACCAGTAGACGGTACGGCCTCATTCCCACTTATATTTCAGGCAAAACTGAGAGCAGAACTTAACAGAGAACAGTACAATGGAGAGATTTACACGTCTTCCATGTTCTGGAGCTAAAGGCAGTACCAGGTGTATCAGCCCAAGACCGCTGCTGTTCTGTTCACCTGCCCTGGTACCCGGCAGAGTAGAGCCTCCTCCAGCTGCTTCCATCCACCTGCGGGCCCGGCCGGCTGGCCTGCACTGTCCCTCAACACAGACAGCAGCCTTCTCTTAAAGGACCGTGCTCTATCATGGTCTTGCCACTTTAGACACCTTCTTCTGTAGGAAGGTGCCAGAGTAATAGATTCTCTAGGTTGTTAGTATCCTGCAAAGGTGTAGTGTTCTACTGCCTGTGTACAGACTTCTGCCTGATTCCTGACCCTCCACTGCCTGACCTCAGCATTGACCTTCCGCTGCCTGCCCCAAATATTTATCATGTAGCACATACTCTTCCTGCCCTGACCACAATTTTGCCTGACCTCTCAGTGGTCCAGTTGTCAATCACACAGAGAGGTAGTGGCCTGGAGGTTCCCCTGCAGCAAAGTCCAGATCCCTCTACAGGAGTAAAAACCAGGGGCTGCCAAGGTCACATCTGTAAGTTGACACAGTGGTTTCACAGTTTGCTCAGGCCAGGGGACCTGCTGGCCCGCCCAGGATGGGTTTGATAGAGGTGTATAAGGAACTAACCTGTTACATCGACAGATCTAAAACTTTCTTTCTGGTGGTTTTGAAGGGTTTTGGTCCTGAGGCAAGGCTGCCCCACTTACTCTCCTACCCTCGTTCCGTTGGTCTTCTTTAGCATTCTTGAGGCTGGCCTACCCACTGAAGTCACCTGTTTCTTCTTCCCTGGCAGGCCTCATCCTGCTTCTTGCTGGAAATTCCTATGTTCATAAGGTGTGCACTCCCTTCAGCCAGCGCACACCCTAATTCACACCAGGTACATAACCCTCTCTCCCACAGATGTTTGTTCAAGTAGAAATGGTCAATCCGTTTGTGACCGAACACCATTTGGGTTGCAGTTTAAGAACAGGAAGAGCTGCTAATTATTAGTATTTGTTTCTGTCTGCAGCTTCTGCCATCAGCTCAGGCTGACAGGAGATAAAGTAAAATAAAGCTTGGGCAGAGGATTCCTCAGGAATACTTTACCCAACAGTGCAGTGTTCCTCCTCTGCCCAGCTCTGTGCACGGTAGTAAAGCATATTGCGGTCTTCGCCAATGCCTTATCTTCATCTCCCCTTTCATCCTTGTGCGCTCCAGTCTCAGTAAGACCTCATTCACACGTGACAGCCTTTTTCAGGACCAATTAAAGTCTATTCACATGAATGTTTTTTTTTTAACAGCTAGTGAATAGCCTACATCAAAGAATAGGACATGTCCTGTTTTTGGCCATTTTCACGGCTAGACAGACCCCACTGAAATAAATGTCCCGTCTGCCCGCGTCTAACAGCTATTACAAACTGGTACACTATAAAAAAATAAAAAAATTATTTCAGGGGTTAAAAAAAATACCTGGCACTTGATCTGTATGGGAGGCAGCAGGACCTGACGATACTAGCGTTGTGATGTTACATAATGTGACATCAAGACACTGGGAGCATCAGGTCCTGGTGCCTCCAGCATGGAGTAAGTGTTCCTTCACATGAAAGGTGAGTTGTTGTTTTTTTTAAGATATGTTGGCTCTACCAGCAGTGGGGGGCCGAGAGGGTCTTTCTCTCTCTCTCTCTCTCTCTCTCTCTATATATATATATATATACAGGGGTCGAGTGGAGGGGGAACGCGTGGGAACGGCGTTCCTGCACTTTTTTCATGGCAGGAACGCCGTTCCCTTTCAAGCCTCAAGCCAGGAGAACGCGGCTGAAATCAGGGGGTGAAGCGCACTGTGCAGGGCAGGCTAAGCGGCTTCACAGCTGTCTGTGCGGTGCTGCTGCTGTCTGTGACTCCTCTCATGGCGCCCCGCCCCCTACTGACCTCATCTCCTTCACTTCTTCTGTCGGCCTAATACGCTGCGAGTATGTTCAGTCACTTCGCAGCTGACACATAGGAGATCATTTAGAAGTTCATCATTAAGAAAAGTTTGTCCCTGGGATTCGAACTCACGACCTCTACACATCAGAGGCAAGGCATTTACCCTCACAGCCATGAATGCTGTCTAGGTAGTTGCTTAAAAAAAAAAATATAAGACTTCTACTTATATCTAGTGTACTGATACCTAGTGTACAACCATACACATGACAGCTGCCCACTGTGTATGGATGTAGCAGAGCTGGGTGTGTTGGGGCAGCTGTCATGTGTATGGTTGTACACTAGGTATCAGTACACTAGGTATAAGTAGAAGTCTTATTTTTTTTTTTTTAAGTAACTACCTAGACAGCTTTCATGGCTGTGGGGGTAAATGCCTTGCCTCTGATGTGTAGAGGTCATGAGTTCGAATCCCAGGACAAACTTTTCTAAAAGTGTTTTTTTTTTTTAAGACTCCTACTGATACCTAGTGTACTGATACCTAGTGTACAACCATACACATGACAGCTGCCCCAACACACCCAGCTCTGCTACATCCACACACAGTGGGCAAAGTTACCTACAGTAGAAGTCTTATATATTTTTTTTTAAGCAACTACCTAGACAGCATTCATGGCTGTGAGGGTAAATGCCTTGCCTCTGATGTGTAGGGGTCATGAGTTCGAATCCCATGACAAACTTTTCTAAAAGTGTTTTTTTTTTTTTTTTAAATACCGGACTGTTACTTTACTGCCACGGGGGAGGCGGGCTATTGGCGCCATGATACTGGCACATGAAGGGGGTAGGAGAGAGGAACTTGATACTGGCACATTAGGGGACAGGGGGAGAGGATGGCACTGTGATATTGTGTTTTGATCACAATGTGTACATTTGGCTCAGTCCGCAGCTACACAAATTACAGCGTGCTAGATTTTCTGTGCTTTTTTTTTTTTTTTTGGAGGGGGGGGGGGGGGTTGCAGTGGGTCTTGGGTGAGTTCCCACACTTTTTTTCCCAGGACTTGACCCCTGTATATATATATACAGTACAGACCAAAAGTTTGGACACACCTTCTCATTCAAAGAGTTTTCTTTATTTTCATGACCATGAAAATTGTAGATTCACACTGAAGGCATCAAAACTATGACTTAACACATGTGGAATTATATACATAACAAAAAAGTGTGAAACAACTGAAAACATGTCATATTCTAGGTTCTTCAAAGTAGCCGCCTTTTGCTTTGATTACTGCTTTGCAGATCAGGGGACTGTGAGGGCCATGATAAGACCTTTAGCAGATCAGGGGACTGTGAGAGTCATGGTAAAATATCTATAATCGATTTTGAGGTGTGTTTAGGATCACTATTCATTTGTAGAAGCCATCCTCTTTTCAAGCTTTTTTACAGTTGTTAAATGTTTGCTTCCAAAATTTGCTGGAATTTTATTGAATTCATTCTTCCCTCTACCTGTGAAATGTTCCCTCTGTATTGTTTTAACCTCATCGGACCACCGGACTTGTTTCCAAAATGCATCAGGCTTGTTTAGAAGTTCTTTTGCAAACTTCTGACGCTGAATTTTGTGGTGCAGATGTAGGAGAGGTTTTATTCTGATAACTTTTATATGAAATCCATATTTGTGCAGGTGTCACTGAACAATAGAAAATGTACCACAACTCCACAGTCTGCTAAATCTTCCTGAAGGTCATTTGCAGTCAAGCGGGGGTTGATTTGCCTTTCTAGCAATCCTAAGAGCAGCTGTCTCTGAAATTTTTCTTGGCCTTCTAGAGCCTTCCTTGACCTCCACTGTTCCTGTTAACTGCTATTTCTTAATTACAATCTGAACTGAGAAAGTGGCAACATGAAAACACGTTGCCATCTTCTTATAAGATTCTCCTGCTTTGTGGGCATCAATAATTTTTATTTTCAGAGTGTTAAGCAGCTGCTTAGAAGAACCCATGGCTGATGTTTTTTTGGACAAGGTTAGAGGAGTCTGACTATTTATAAAGCTTTGAAATTTGCATCACCGGGACTTTCCTAACGATGATTGTGAACAAGCCTTAACCCTATCAGGGTATTTAAGGTCTGAGACCTCGGTCAAAGTTATCTGAGCGCTCAGATTTCCTTGGGTTCCCAGACTTTTGCAAGGTACCCTTTGATACATTGATATTGCTTAAAATGCTGAAAAGTGTGTTTCATCTTTAACTTTCGCATTCCACTGTGTTTGTATATATATATATATATATATATATATATATATATATATAGTGACACAATCGGGTTGCTTGGTAGATTGGAGATATTTTCCTCACAGCATGTGCTGCTCATACTAATTGCAGCAAATTGAGGACAAGCACCGGACTAGATCTCACATGTCGGTCTGGGCTTTGCGTTGACGCCAAATTGTCATAAAAGCCAGCTAAGAGTGTGGGCAAGGGGTTGTTGCTATGTTAATGTGCTTCCGGCTGGCTGGATGCATGTCTGCTACCTGTCTGGGGGGGGACAGATCAACGATACCCAGGACTTGAGCTCTATACGCGATTCCGCTGCAAAGTGTAAATAAACACCAGGACTCGAGCTCTATACGTGGTACCTGCAGCAAGTGTGAACCGAACACGAGGACTTAAAACTAAGCTGATTTTTGTTCTGTTAACTTGCCAAGTGTGAATAAACACTGAATACTGGTTAAGAACTGTTTTTGTGCTGTGTCGCCTCATCCTGCCTACCAGAGCGAATCCACGCTATATATACACTCACCTAAAGAATTATTAGGAACACCTGTTCTATTTCTCATTAATGCGATTATCTAGTCAACCAATCACATGGCAGTTGCTTCGATGCATGTAGGGTTGTGGTCCTGGTCAAGACAATCTCCTGAACTCCAAACTGAATGTCAGAATGGGAAAGAAAGGTGATTTAAGAAATTTTGAGCGCGGCATGGTTGTTGGTGCCAGACGGGCCGGTCTGAGTATTTCACAATCTGCTCAGTTACTGGGATTTTCACGCACAACCATTTCTAGGGTTTACAAAGAATGGTGTGAAAAGGGAAAAACATCCAGTATGCGGCAGTCCTGTGGGCGAAAATGCCTTGTTGATGCTAGAGGTCAGAGGAGAATGGGCCGACTGATTCAAGCTGATAGAAGAGCAACGTTGACTGAAATAACCACTCGTTACAACCCAGGTCTGCAGCAAAGCATTTGTGAAGCCACAACACGCACAACCTTGAGGCAGAAGGGCTACAACAGCAGAAGACCCCATCGGGTTCCACTCATCTCCACTACAAATAGGAAAAAGAGGCTACAATTTGCACGAGCTCAGCAAAATTGGACTGTTGAAGACTGGAAAAATGTTGCCTGGTCTGATGAGTCTCGATTTCTGTTGAGGCATTCAAATGGTAGAGTCCGAATTTGGCATAAACAGAATGAGAACATGTATCCATCATGCCTTGTTACCACTGTGCCGGCTGGTGGTGGTGGTGTAATGGTGTGGGGGATGTTTTCTGGGCACACTTTAGGCCTCTTAATGCCAATTGGCCATCGTTTAAATGCCATGGGCTACCTGAGCATTGTTTCTGACCATGTCCATCCCTTCATGACCACCATGTACCCATCCTCTGATGGCTACTTCCAGCAGGATAATGCACCATGTCACAAAGCTCGAATCATTTCAAATTGGTTTCTTGAACATGACAATGAGTTCACTGCACTAAAATGGCCCCACAGTCACCAGATCTCAACCCAATAGAGCATCTTTGGGATGTGGTGGAACGGGAGCTTCGTGCCCTGGATGTGCATCCCTCAAATCTCCATCAACTGCAAGATGCCATCCTATCAATATGGGCCAACATTTCTAAAGAATGCTATCAGCACCTTGTGGAATCAATGCCACGGAATTAAGGCAGTTCTGAAGGCAAAAGGGGGTCCAACACCGGATTACTATGGTGTTCCTAATAATTCTTTAGGTGAGTGTATATATATATATATATATATATATATATATTGGGTGCACAATGAGGAAAAATACATATACTGGGGGCACAATGGGGAGCAAATACATATATTCTTGGGGCACAATGAGGATCAGGGGAGCAAATATATATTTTATTTAAGAAATTTAAAAAACGCTTCAAGGGTGCTCTGTGGATGCGCTGAGTAATGGCAGCGGTATCGCAGCAGAACCGCAAAGTCTGCCGCATAAAAGAAAGCACTGTAATAAATGTGATGATACTGCGCTCTGGGACTTAATGCAGGGGTATCGTAGGTAAGTACAATCCAGACATGGATATACACTATTGTACAAGTCTGTATCTGGCTTTGCCAGTGTACCTGCGGTGTAGGCTCCCGTCCGTACGCTGGTCCTCCTGCTTGTACTCTGATATTCGGTGCAGTGGTTCGTCTTCCTCAAGTCAGGGATTGCCGATTAAATGATTATTACTCGCCGAGTCATCGATGCTGAAGTCCGGGGAATAAGATAGTCGAGGTATCGTGTAGGTCAGCCCCGGCCGGTGACGCTATGCTAAAGCCGGTTTTTAGCGCTCACTAGGAGCAGTGAGTGACGTCACTGCCGCGGTCATCAATGACCACAGGTGCCAGGTATCTTTTCTCCAACGCGTTTCGAACAGACGCTGTTCTTCATCGGGGAATGTTACAAGGCTGTTTACACTCTCTCTATTTATGCGCTCATTTGCAATCCAGGATATTAACCCCTTCACTGCCGTTCCTGCACAGATCCGTCACCAATCATCATTCAAAGCCGAACAGCTCTATTTCTGCATTTAAGCCATTAGGCATTAGAGTGTCCATATTGAATATCCATTTTGCCTCTATTCTGGACATTTATTTGACATAATCACCACCCCTTTTGTTTTTCTGTATTATTTCTACCCCACAGAAATTCGAACCCACAAAGCTGCCTCCATGTTTTGCATTGTAATGACGGGATAATGGGTGGCCTTCATATTTTCTATTTATATTATATATGTGTTCCCCTATCCTTTTCTTCAGGGGTCTTTTCGTGCGGCCCACATATATCTTTTTGCATGGACATGTTATCGTATAAATAACACCCTTGCTATTACATGTTATAAAGTTCTTTATGCTTTGTTTGTATGTTTCTTCCATGTTACTTATTTGCGTTTTTATTTTCTTATCTTGGGATATTTTACATCCTCTACACATTTTACATGGGTAAAAACCACCCCTCTCTTCCCCTTTTCCTTTTTGGTTTTTCTCATTTGCATTTGTTCCCATGCATTTATTTGTAGATGCGATCATGTTGCCCACATTCTGTGGCTTTCAGAACACAAATTTAGGATCTTTGGGGATCATTTCACCTATAATTTTGTCCTCCTTGAGGATGTCCCAATGTCTTTTTATGATTTTTTTAAAAAGTGGTACTTGGTTATTATATGGTGTAATGATGGGCGGAATTGTTATTTCGGTTTCATTTTCCTTATTAGATATTTTGTTTTTTCTTTCAATTAATAAGGTTTCTCTATTTATTTTATTTATTTCTATTTTTTTGTTGTATTAATTTTGTTTTGTCATAACCTTTATGTTCGAATTTCTTCTGTAAAATCTCCGCCTCCCTTTCGTAGTCCCCTGCTCCTGCACAGTTTCTTCTCAATCTCATGAATTGGCTTTGTGGGATGTTTTCCAACCATCTTGGAAGATGGCAACTCTCCATAGCAATGAAGCTGTTGCCATCAGTCGGTTTATTGTAGGTTCTGGTGAGTAGTTTGTTTCCCTCCGCATAAATAACTAGATCTAAAAAGTGGATTTCTTTTTGACTGTAGGATGAAGTAAATTCTAAATAAAAATCGTTTTATTGATATCCTTTAAAAATTCCTGCAGTTTTGTTTCCCCCCCCATCCCATATAAAAATGATATTGTCTATAAAACGCCGTCAGAGGATGAGACCCGCATGGGGGGTGCCATCAGGATGGATAACAAGTGTTTCCCACCATCCGACATACAAATTTGCAAACCCCGGTGCGAATCTCGTCCCCATAGCGGTCCCCCAGGTCTGGAGGAAAAAAAATTATTGTATAAAAAATAATTTTTTGTTAAAATGAACATAATGCATTCCCCTATAAAATGTATTCGTGCTTCTGGCATCTCTCCCTTAGTTCTTAAAAAGTGTTGAACAGCGTCTGCCCCTTTTTGATTTTCGTGTACAGAGATTTTACGTCTAGTGTACCAATGATGTAATTTTCTCTCCATTCTATCTTATCTGAAATTTGTAGAGTATGTTTGGTATCCTTGAGGTAAGTTGGAAGTATCTGTACATATGGCTGAAGTTGTTGACCAATGTACCTGGAGAGGGAGCTAGTAAGGCAGTCTATACCAGACACTATAGGTCTCCTGGGTGGTTTTGGGGTATCTTTATGTATTTTTGGATTATGGTATAGCACTGCAATTTTTGGATGTTCATTATTTATAAATACAGCTTCTTTTTTATTTAGAATACCTATATCTTTTCCTTTTTGGACTAACCCCATAAGTTGTTTTTTTTTATTTCAGTTGGGTCACTTTTTAGTTTTTTGTATGTTCTATCATCACTCAAAATATTATCTGTATCTTCTCCCTTGTAGTCCTTGATGTTCATTAGGACTATACCCCCGACTTTATCGGCTGGGCGTATAATAATATCATTGTTTTTCTGCATAGTGATAATGGCAGAAATATTACACATGTATTGCGGTTTTTTATGGTAGCGAATTTTTCTTATATCCCTGGTTACTTGGTTCATAAAGCTGTTTAACGCCGAAGAATATTCATGTAAGGGATTGTATTTTGATTTTGGCTGTTCGAAACGTGTTGGAGAAAAGATACCTGGCACCTGTGGTCATTGATGACCGCGGCAGTGACGTCACTCTCTGCTCCTAGTGAGCGCTAAAAAAGTTTTGTCCAAGCTCTACCGGCTTTAGCATCGCGTCACCGGCCGGGGCGCGAAGCCGCACGCTGACCTACACGATACCTGGACTATCTTATTCCCCGGACTTCAGCATCGATGAGTCGGCGAGTAATAATCATTTAATCGTCAATCCCTGACTTGAGGAAGACGAACCACTGCACCGAATATCAGAGTACAAGCAGGAGGACCAGCGTACGGACGGGAGTCTACACCGCAGGTACACTGGAAAAGCCAGATACAGACTTGTACAATAGTGTATATCCATGTCTGGATTGTACTTACCTACGATACCCCTGCATTAAGTCCCAGAGCGCAGTATCATCACATTTATTACATATATTTTATTTGCACTGGGGGCCGCTATAGGGGCTTTTTGATGCCCAGGAGGGCACTGCTGGGGTTAGGATGTTAAAAAAACTAATGAAATTCATGAATTTCCCTGTAGGGTCTATGGCCAGTGCGCCCCTGAGGGAAACTACGTGTTGTGAAATGAACCCCCCGTGCAATTTCCAGTCTGCTGACCAGCGTGGTACTAACCACACAATGTAAATAGAGGCCGTAACTCTGACTTTATTTTTATTGTGTGGTTTTTCAAGGAAAAACAGGAGAGCTGCAGAGGGCAAATCCTATCAAGGAAAAAAAAAAGTTTAAATAATTATGCTGTATATCTCATTTTTGGCAATTTTCTTTGGACAATGCAGCTATTTTATATCTTCGTTACTATTACAAAAAATAAAAACACCACAACTACGATTAAAGTCCATGAAGGGGGGCGGAGCCTGACTACCTGGATGGTGGAAGCTCGTGAGTAGCGCTCCCGCCACCAAGCCTCTATTTAGCCCTACTTCAGCACAGTAACCCGAAGGGATGGTAAAAATACAGCCTAAAGACAACCTAGAAAGCTCGGCTGCATCATCGGGCAACCCCATGCCTCAGAAGGAAATGGAGAAATCCCTAACAGACAGTCGCAGCAGCAAGCCACGTGCGCTACCAAGATGGCGCCCCGGCTAAAAGATTCGAGGCATACACTCACCTGAGAATCGAGCGGCTCCGACACAGCTGCGGAGATCTCCTCCATCTGCCATGAGGTGAGCGATCCAGCTATACTTACCAGGCATTACCTAGATGAGGCTCTCCAGAAAGCTTTAGCCCCTATTGCTGCAGACCTGGGGCTGCCATGCACTTTGTGGCATGGGGGTCCTGGCGGAGTCTGGTGTGCTGGATACCTGTGTGAGTTGCTGGTACGGCGTCCTGTTTGGTGTTAGGGCTCCTGTACGTATTCACGGGTTCCAGTCGTGGAGTCTTCGGCAGGTAAGTGTGTGGTCTTGTGTTCTTACCTGACGATCCTCTTGCTGTGTATGGTCTCTCCTTTTCCCTGCTACTAGGCCTTTTGAGACTCCTGTTCTTCCGTGTCCTGGAAGAACAGGGCGCCTCTCCTCAGCTCCTTTGTGAGGGAGTCTCAGGGCCTCAGGTATCCAGGATATGAGCCGTCCTACCTTCCAGGTCCGCTCATACGATGAGGAGTTAGGGAGAGGATTAGGGACACTATAGGAGGTGACCTGCTTCCCTTTCCTGGCTTCTTGGCCTAGCTGCTATCTGTTATCCCTTTACATTGTACGGTGGGGGGTGTCCCCCACTCCCCACCGTGACAAGTAGTAGTAGTAGCAGCAGTGTGTATGTGGAAAGGGTACAGACATTGTAGTAGTAGTAGTGTGGATGTGGAAAGGGTACGGACATTGTAGTAGTAGTAATAGTAGTAGCAGCAGTGTGGATGTGGAAAGGGTACAGACATTGTAGTAGTAGTAGTAGTAGCAGCAGTGTGTATGTGGAAAGGGTACAGACATTGTAGTAGTAGCAGTGTGGATGTGGAAAGGGTACGGACATTGTAGTAGTAGTAATAGTAGTAGCAGCAGTGTGGATGTGGAAAGGGTACAGACATTGTAGTAGTAGTAATAGTAGTAGCAGCAGTGTGGATGTGGAAAGGGTACAGACATTGTAGTAGTAGTAGTAGCAGCAGCAGTGTGGATGTGGAAAGGGTACGGACATTGTAGTAGTAGTAATAGTAGTAGAAGCAGTGTGGATGTGGAAAGGGTACAGACATAGTAGTAGTAGTAATAGTAGTAGCAGCAGTGTGGATGTGGAAAAGGTATGGACATAGTAGTAGTAGTAATAGTAGTAGCAGCAGTGTGGATGTGGAAAGGGTACAGACATAGTAGTAGTAGTAGTATTAGCAGCAGTGTGGATGTGGAAAGGGTACGGACATTGTAGTAGTAGTAATAGTAGTAGCAGCAGTGTGGATGTGGAAAGGGTACAGACATAGTAGTAGTAGTAATAGTAGTAGCAGCAGTGTGGATGTGGAAAAGGTATGGACATAGTAGTAGTAGTAATAGTAGTAGCAGCAGTGTGGATGTGGAAAGGGTACAGACATAGTAGTAGTAGTAGTATTAGCAGCAGTGTGGATGTGGAAAGGGTACGGACATTGTAGTAGTAGTAATAGTAGTAGCAGCAGTGTGGATGTGGAAAGGGTACAGACATAGTAGTAGTAGTAATAGTAGTAGCAGCAGTGTGGATGTGGAAAAAGTACGGACATAGTAGTAGTAGTAATAGTAGTAGCAGCAGTGTGGATGAGGAAAGGGTACGGACATAGTAGTAGTAGTAGTAGTAGTAGTAGTAGTAGCAGCAGCAGTGTGGATGAGGAAAGGGTAGGACAAAGTAGTAGTAGTAATAGTAGCAGCAGCAGTGTGGATGAGGAAAGGGTAGGACATAGTAATAGTAGCAGCAGCAGTGTGGATGAGGAAAGGGTAGGACATAGTAGTAGTAGTAGTAGTAGCAGCAGTGTGGATGAGGAAAGGGTACGGACATAGTAGTAGTAGTAGTAGTAGCAGCAGTGTGGATGAGGAAAGGGTAGGACAAAGTAGTAGTAGTAATAGTAGTAGCAGCAGTGTGGATGAGGAAAGGGTAGGACATAGTAGTAGTAGTAGTAGTAGTAGCAGCAGTGTGGATGAGGAAAGGGTACGGACATAGTAGTAGTAGTAGTAGTAGTAGTAGTAGTAGCAGCAGTGTGGATGAGGAAAGGGTAGGACAAAGTAGTAGTAGTAATAGTAGCAGCAGCAGTGTGGATGAGGAAAGGGTAGGACATAGTAGTAGTAGCAGCAGCAGTGTGGATGAGGAAAGGGTAGGACAAAGTAGTAGTAGTAATAGTAGCAGCAGCAGTGTGTATGAGGAAAGGGTAGGACATAGTAGTAGTAGCAGCAGCAGTGTGGATGAGGAAAGGGTAGGACATAGTAGTAGTAGTAGTAGCAGCAGCAGTGTGGATGAGGAAAGGGTAGGACATAGTAGTAGTAGTAGTAGTAGTAGTAGCAGCAGTGTGGATGAGGAAAGGGTAGGACATAGTAGTAGTAGTAGTAGTAGTAGTAGTAGTAGCAGTGTGGATGAGGAAAGGGTAGGACAAAGTAGTAGTAGTAATAGTAGCAGCAGCAGTGTGGATGAGGAAAGGGTAGGACATAGTAGTAGTAGTAGTAGTAGTAGTAGCAGCAGCAGTGTGGATGAGGAAAGGGTAGGACATAGTAGTAGTAGTAGTAGTAGCAGCAGTGTGGATGAGGAAAGGGTAGGACATAGTAGTAGTAGTAGTAGTAGTAGTAGTAGCAGCAGTGTGGATGAGGAAAGGGTAGGACATAGGAGTAGTAGTAGCAGTGTGGATGTGGAAAGGGTACGGACATAGTAGGAGTAGTAGTAGTAGCAGCAGCAGTGTGGATGAGGAAAGGGTAGGACATAGTAGGAGTAGTAGTAGTAGCAGCAGTGTGGATGAGGAAAGGGTAGGACATAGTAGGAGTAGTAGTAGAAGTGTGGATGTGGAAAGGGTACGGACATAGTAGGAGTAGTAGTAGTAGCAGCAGTGTGGATGAGGAAAGGGTAGGACAAAGTAGTAGTAGTAATAGTAGTAGCAGCAGTGTGGATGTGGAAAGGGAACGGACATAGTAGTAGTAGTAGGAGTAGTAGTAGTAGCAGCAGTGTGGATGAGGAAAGGGTAGGACAAAGTAGTAGTAGTAGGAGTAGTAGTAGCAGTGTGGATGAGGAAAGGGTACGGACATAGTAGTAGGAGTAGTAGTAGCAGTGTGGATGAGGAAAGGGTACGGTACAGATATAGTGGTATGCGGCCACAATAGTAGCAGAAGCAGCATAGCATGATACATACAAGGCAGTCTATGGGTGGTAGTAGTAGTGACAGATACTTTGCATTAATAGCAGTGGCACTAGGGGATTAGCAGCAGCTGAGGCAGCGGCAGACTTATGGTACATGCTGGCAAGCAGGCAGCAGCAATGGCATGATGGGGCAGTGGTATGATGCAAGCAGGCAGCAGCAATGGCATGATGGGGGCAGTGGTATGATGCAAGCAGGCAGCAGCAATGGCATGATGGGGGCAGTGGTATGACGCAAGCAGGCAGCAGCAATGGCATGATGGTGGCAGTGGTATGATGGAAGCAGGCAGCAGCAATGGCATGATGGGGGCAGTGGTATGATGGAAGCAGGCAGCAGCAATAGCATGATGGGGCAGTGGTATGATGCAAGCAGGCAGCAGCAATGGCATGATGGGGGCAGTGGTATGACGCAAGCAGGCAGCAGCAATGGCATGATGGGGGCAGTGGTATGATGCAAGCAGGCAGCAGCAATGGCATGATGGGGGCAGTGGTATGATGCAAGCAGGCAGCAGCAATGGCATGATGGGGGCAGTGGTATGATGCAAGCAGGCAGCAGCAATGGCATGATGGGGGCAGTGGTATGATGCAAGCAGGCAGCAGCAATGGCATGATGGGGGCAGTGGTATGATGCAAGCAGGCAGCAGCAATGGCATGATGGGGGCAGTGGTATGACGCAAGCAGGCAGCAGCAATGGCATGATGGGGGCAGTGGTATGATGCAGGCAGCAGCAATGGCATGATGGGGGCAGTGGTATGATGCAGGCAGCAGCTGCTGCCTGCTTGCGTCATACCACTGCCCCCATCATGCCATTGCTGCTGCCTGCGTCATACCACTGCCCCCATCATGCCATTGCTGCTGCCTGCTTCCATCATACCACTGCCCCCATCATGCCATTGCTGCTGCCTGCTTGCATCATACCACTGCCCCCATCATGCCATTGCTGCTGCCTGCTTGCATCATACCACTGCCCCCATCATGCCATTGCTGCTGCCTGCTTGCGTCATACCACTGCCCCCATCATGCCATTGCTGCTGCCTGCTTCCATCATACCACTGCCCCCATCATGCCATTGCTGCTGCCTGCTTGCATCATACCACTGCCCCCATCATGCCATTGCTGCTGCCTGCTTGCATCATACCACTGCCCCATCATGCCATTGCTGCTGCCTGCTTGCATCATACCACTGCCCCATCATGCCATTGCTGCTGCCTGCTTGCGTCATACCACTGCCCCCATCATGCCATTGCTGATGCCTGCTTGCATCATACCACTGCCCCCATCATGCCATTGCTGCTGCCTGCTTGCGTCATACCACTGCCCCCATCATGCCATTGCTGCTGCCTGCTTGCGTCATACCACTGCCCCCATCATGCCATTGCTGCTGCCTGCTTCCATCATACCACTGCCCCCATCATGCCATTGCTGCTGCCTGCTTGCATCATACCACTGCCCCCATCATGCCATTGCTGCTGCCTGCTTGCATCATACCACTGCCCCCATCATGCCATTGCTGCTGCCTGCTTGCATCATACCACTGCCCCCATCATGCCATTGCTGCTGCCTGCTTGCATCATACCACTGCCCCATCATGCCATTGCTGCTGCCTGCTTGCATCATACCACTGCCCCCATCATGCCATTGCTGCTGCCTGCTTGCATCATACCACTGCCCCCATCATGCCATTGCTGCTGCCTGCTTGCATCATACCACTGCCCCCATCATGCCATTGCTGCTGCCTGCTTGCATCATACCACTGCCCCCATCATGCCATTGCTGCTGCCTGCTTGCATCATACCACTGCCCCCATCATGCCATTGCTGCTGCCTGCTTGCATCATACCACTGCCCCCATCATGCCATTGCTGCTGCCTGCTGCATCATACCACTGCCCCCATCATGCCATTGCTGCTGCCTGCTTGCATCATACCACTGCCCCATCATGCCATTGCTGCTGCCTGCTTGCATCATACCACTGCTCCATCATGCCATTGCTGCTGCCTGCTTGCGTCATACCACTGCCCCCATCATGCCATTGCTGCTGCCTGCTTGCATCATACCACTGCCCCCATCATGCCATTGCTGCTGCCTGCTTGCATCATACCACTGCCCCATCATGCTATTGCTGCTGCCTTCTTGCATCATACCACTGCCCCCATCATGCCATTGCTGCTGCCTGCTTGCATCATACCACTGCCCCCATCATGCCATTGCTGCTGCCTGCTTGCATCATACCACTGCCCCCATCATGCCATTGCTGCTGCCTGCTTGCATCATACCACTGCCCCCATCATGCCACTGCTGCTGCCTGCTTGCATCATACCACTGCCCCCATCATGCCATTGCTGCTGCCTGCTTGCATCATACCACTGCCCCATCATGCCATTGCTGCTGCCTGCTTGCATCATACCACTGCCCCCATCATGCCATTGCTGCTGCCTGCTTGCATCATACCACTGCCCCCATCATGCCATTGCTGCTGCCTGCTTGCATCATACCACTGCCCCCATCATGCCATTGCTGCTGCCTGCTTGCATCATACCACTGCCCCATCATGCCATTGCTGCTGCCTGCGTCATACCACTGCCCCCATCATGCCATTACTGCTGCCTGCTTGCGTCATACCACTGCCCCCATCATGCCATTGCTGCTGCCTGCTTGCATCATACCACTGCCCCATCATGCCATTGCTGCTGCCTGCGTCATACCACTGCCCCCATCATGCCATTACTGCTGCCTGCTTGCGTCATACCACTGCCCCCATTATGCCATTGCTGCTGCCTGCTTGCCAGCATGTACCATAAGGCTGCCGCTGCCTCAACTGCTGCTAATCCCCTAGTGCCACTGCTATTAATGCAAAGTATCTGTCACTACTACTACCACCCATAGACTGCCTTGTATGTATCATGCTATGCTGCTTCTGCTACTATTGCGGCCGCATACCACTATATCTGTACCGTACCCTTTCCACATCCACACTAATCATGGGGGCCCGCACAGCTATATGTACCACCTAATCATGGGGGCCCGCACAGCTATATGTACCACCTAATCATGGGAGCCCGCACAGCTATATGTACCACCTAATCATGGGAGCCCGCACAGCTATATGTACCACCTAATCATGGGGGCCCGCACAGCTATATGTACCACCTAATCATGGGAGCCCGCACAGCTATATGTACCACCTAATCATGGGAGCCCGCACAGCTATATGTACCACCTAATCATGGGGGCCCGCACAGCTATATGTACCACCTAATCATGAGAGCCCGCACAGCTATATGTACCACCTAATCATGGGAGCCCGCACAGCTATATGTACACCTAATCATGGGAGCACCTAATCATGGGAGCCCGCACAGCTATATGTACACCTAATCATGGGGCCCGCACAGCTATATGTACCACCTAATCATTGGCACCCGCACAGCTATATGTACCACCTAATCATGAGAGCCCGCACAGCTATATGTACCACCTAATCATGGGAGCCCGCACAGCTATATGTACCACTTAATCATGGGAGCCCGCACAGCTATATGTACCACTTAATCATGGGGGCCCGCACAGCTATATGTCTCACTTAATCATGGGAGCCCGCACATTAGTTTCTGAGACTTATCATATACCCTAAAATGACTCTTCCCCGTTTACCACCCTCCCTCATTCTTTAAAAGTGAACGCCATCAATCACACACTGAATGCCCTGACTCCATCTAGTACAAAGATTTACCTTCTGTGTCACCACCATTTCCACACAGATTGTAAGGCTACTTTCACACTTGCGGCAGTGTGATCCGGCAAGCAGTTCCGTCGTCGGAACTGCCCGCTGGATCCGCCGATCTGGATGTGACTCAAAGCATTTGTGAGATGCATCCGGAAGCGTCTCACAAATGCATTGCAAGAACGGATCCTTCTCTCCGCTTGTCATGCGGACACACGGATCCGTCTTGTATCTTTTTCAAATTTTTACCGGTCTGCGCATGCGGACAGATCCGGCATTTCGGTACCAATACATTCCGATGGGGAAAAATGCCGGATCCGGCATTCAGGCAAGTCTTCAGGTTTTTTTCGCCGGAGATAAGACCGTAGCATGCTGCAGTTTTCTCTTTTGCCTGATCAGTTAAACGACCGAGCTGAAGACATCCTGATGCATCCTGAATGGATTACTCTCCATTCAGAATGCATGGGGATCTGCCTGATCAGTTCTTTTCCGATATAGAGCCCTAGGACGGAACTCTATGCCGGAAATGAAAAACGCTAGTGTGAAAGTACCGTAAGCTCTTGTGAGCAGGGCCCTCACGCCTAGTCTTTCAGTCATATATTAGCCTGTAATCCTGTGATGTCTACTTTGATTTCTACATAAAGTTGTAAAGCGCTGGGGAATATGGTGGCTCTATATAAAGATTACTACAATTATTATTACTGAGATGTAAGGTTCTGCATGGACTGGATATACTGAGATGAAACACTCTGCAGGGAGGTGGGGTGCACCCCCCTCTCTGGTTATTTGTCTCTGCCATTTTTGTCACTGAAGGGATTGATTAACCCCTTTTCAGGCTTCTACGGAAAACAGAAACAAATACAAAACATGGTCTTAAAAAAAACGCCTGAATATCTGCGATTTGCAGAAGTCACTGGTTCTGTCTGGGGGTAATGATTGTGGTAATCAAAATGGCTGCCATTCTGTGTATGCAGTTGGAAGCTGGCCTAAAACGATGGAGGTAGTACACAATGGGTTGTGTGACAGAGGAAGAGAAGAAGCTGAGTAATATCTACTGTGTCCAGGCTTTACTTCACTTTCAAGTTCTGGAGAGCGACCTGTAAAATGTGGACATCAAGATGGACTTTTCTTCTGCTTACGATCTAACGACCTATGGGCAGGTGGAACGCATCAATCAGGTTTTGGCCACCTATTTGCAGCCTTTCACCTCTGCAATTCATGACAATTAGGTTGGTTTGCTCCATTGGGTAGAGTTTTCTTCTAATAATATCCCAGTGAGTCTACAGGTAAGGTCCCTTTGGAAGCCAATTACGGATTCCTCTTCCAGGAGCCGTTTCCTCCGGAGTCCCGACAACTGAGTCCACGTCAATAACTTCTCCTAGATCTGGCAAGAAACTAAAGATTTTTTGTTACAGGCCTCTGCTCTCATGAAGAGGTTCACTGATCACAGTCGCAGGACTCCATCTCAATTTTCTCCTGGAGACAAGGTCTAGCTTTCCTCAAAAAATATCAAACTCAAGATACCCTCGTACAAGCTGTAAACCCAATTCATTGGCCCTTCTGAGGTGTTGAGACAGTTGAATTTGGTCTGTTATACTGTCAGGGATCGAACCGGGAGACTCCAGCGTCCTAGGCTGTAGCCTTGCTCACTAGACCACAGAGCTTCCTGGACAGTTTCTGTTACTTTTTTGAACCACCTCCTTGACCTGAATGTTCCTGCTTTTGGTTTGACCAATCAGATCTGTGTACGCCCTATTTAAGGAAGACCATGTCACTTCCTCCCTTTCCAGATTATTGAGCTATCTCAGCCGTAGTCTTGCTTCAGCCTCTCAGTATTTTGTCTGCTAACCTGCTCGTGTACCGAACTCTGCCTCCATCGACTACTCTCCTGCCTCATCCTGAATCCTTGCACCTGCCATCTCGTGTACCGAACTCTGCCTCCATTGACTACTCTCCTGCCTCATCCTGAATCCTTGTACCTGCCATCCCGTGTACCGACCCAGGACTGCCTGACTACTCTCTTGCCTTCCTCGTTCTTCGGCACTCATCTACCACGTGCACCTTATCGGGTCCATTGAGCCACCGCCATTCCTGCATATCGGGATCATTCATCCATTCCGTTTCCACGCTCCTCTGTTCCTGTGTCGCTGCCATTGGACTCCTTCCCCTCTTCGAGTAACCTCTACAAGCAATTGTGCAGGTAACCTTAACATATACATTATGCCTTCCTGTCTCTTTACATATTCCTAATTCTCCAATTCCTCGTCAGTTGTCTTCATTATTCCAGAGGTTCTGCTTCTGATTCTGTTAACACAGAAATGTGCAGTAAAAGAGTCAAGAAAATCAGAGATAAAACTTTCTTCCTGGTGGATTGGAAGGTGTTTGGTCCAAAGTAAAGGTCTTGGAAGCCCTGCTATCGGGTTGCTTGTACTCTGCCTGCCTTAACCTTGCCCTGACTACGGTTTTGCATGTTCCCTTGTTGCTCTGCACCCTGTTTCTGACCCCCATGAGTCAGCTGTCAGTCATACAGAGATTACTCCAGGAGCTAGGGGCCTGGTGGTTCCCCTGCAGCAAAGTCCAAACAGTGAATACCATGACACTGCCAGGAAAATGCCCTTAGGGGTAGCCCGAAGTCAAATCTGTTGGTTGACGCAATGGTTCCACACCCACTGCGGTATCAAAAACAAGACCGTGTAAACTTCTCCAGACAGTCTTAAACTGCACCAAATTTGGAGGGGGGCGGAACTTGCGTCAAAGTGAGATGAAAGTGTGAAGCGCTGCTCCACTACTTAATCTACCCTCACAGCCTGTTTAACAAAGCCTACTGGACTCACCATGGTAATGATCGGTGGCCCAAAAGCTGCAGACCCTCCAAGCCGGAAAAATGGAAAAATTCATCAACAAAGCGGCTTCCACATACATTGCAAGGGAATCCAAAATGGCGCCGGAAGCAGCGCGCACTTCAGGTCAGAAACAACAAGCGACAGATCTGCTTATCCTTGCTGGGCCCAGACTCCGCTCATGAGGTAATCATTGAAAGCCCAGCCTAATGATCCCCCGCCGGATGTCATTTGCAAGTTTCTACACTTTCCTGTTAAAGAAACAATCATCACATGTGCCAGGAATACCCCATCATTGACGTGGGAAGAACACCCCATCACCATCTATCAGGACCTGGCACAGTCTACTCTGAAAAAACGCAGGGCATTAAAACCACTCACTGACTGGTTTCGTTCTCAAAAGAAAAAGTATGTGAACCCTTTGGAATGACATGGATTTCTGCACAAATTGGTCATAAAATGTGATCTGATCTTCATCTAAGTCACAACAATAGACAATCACAGTCTGCTTAACCTAATAACACACAAAGAGTTAAATGTTACCATGTTTTTATTGAACACACAATGTAAACCTTCACAGTGCAGGTGGAAAAGTATGTAAACCCTTGGATTTAACTGGTTGAACCTCCTTTGGCAGCAATAACTTCCACCAAACGTTTCCTGTAGTTGCAGATTAGACGCGCACAACGGTCAGGAGTAATTCTTGGCCATTCCTCTTTACAGAAGTGTTTCAGTTCAGCAATATTCTTGGGATGTCCGGTGTGAATCGCTTTCTTGAGGTCCTGCCACAGCATCTCAATCGGGTTGAGGTCAGGACTTTGACTGGGCCACTCCAGAAGGCGTATTTTCTTCTGTTTAACCCCTTAACGACCCAGGACGAGAATGCTCGTGATCAGCGGCAGAGATCCGGCTGTTACTGATGATGATGCCGATGTCGGTGGATTAACCCCTCATATGCCGCGATCAGCACTGACCGCGGCATATGGGAGGTTTGCGCTCCCTCACCTCATCCATCGGTCCCCGCGCTGCTAAGGCTTGGAGACTGGCATGTACGGAGGCTTAAGAGGCCCAGCCCCCAGGCTGGGTCTCCTAGGCAACTGTTAGCGTCTTACAGTGCAAGATACTAACAGTTCAATACAGCACAATACAGATGTATCGTGCTGCATTGAAACAGGGATCAGACCCTGTAATGTTAAAGTCCCAAAATGGGACAAATAATAAAGTGGGAAAAAAATAAGTTAATAAAATTAAAGTTTTACAAAAAAAAGTTTAAAGGAAAAAAATATATAAAAAAGCGTCCTTTTCCAAAAATAAATTAAAAAAAAAAAAATTGTAAAATATAGGGAAAAGACATATAGACATATTAGGTATCGTCGCGTCTGTATCGACCAGCTCTATAAACATATCACATGACCTAACCCCTCAGATGAACACCGTAAAAAATGAAAATAAAAACTGTGCTAAATAAACAATTTTTTTGTCACCTTACATCACAAAAAGTACAACAGCAAGCGATCAAAAAAGCGTACATCCACCAAAATAGTACCAATCTAACAGTCATCTCATCCCGCAAAAAATTAGCCCCTACCTGAGACAATCGCCCAAAAAATAAAAAAACTATGGCTCAGAATATGGAGACACTAAAACATCATTATTTTTGTTTTAAAAAAAACTGTTATTGTGTAAAACTTACATAAATAAAAAAAAGTGTATACATATTAGGTATCACCGCGTCCGTATCGACCGGCTCTATAAAAATATCACATGACCTAACCCCTCAAGTGAACACCGTAAAAAAAAAAAAAAAAAAAACGGTGTAAAAAAAGCTATTTTTTGTCATCTTACATCAGAAAAAGTGTAATAGCAAGCGATCAAAAAGTCATTGGCACCCCAAAATAGTGCCAATCAAACCATCATCTCATCCCGCAAAAAAAATGAGACCCTACCTAAGATAATCGCCCAAAAAATGAAAAAACTATGGCTCTCAGACTATGGAGTAGTATCTATGAAATCATTGTGTAAAACTTACATAAATAAAAAAAATTGCATACATATTAGGTATCGCCGCGTCCGTGACAACCTGGTCTATAAAAATATCACATGATCTAACCTGTCAGATGAATGTTGTAAATAACAAAAAAAAACTGTGCCAAAACAGCTATTTCTTGTTTACCTTGCCTCGCAAAAAGTGTAATATAGAGCAACCAAAAATCATATGTACCCTAAACTAGTACCAACAAAAACTTCCACCCTATCCCGTAGTTTCTAAAAAAAATTTGAGTTTCTACTCTAGGGGTGCATCAGGGGGGCTTCAAATGGGACATGGTGTCCAAAGAAAACAGTCCAGCAAAATCTGCCTTCCAAAAACCGTATGGCATTCCTTTCCTTCTGCGCCCTGCCGTGTGCCCGTACAGCAATTTACGACCACATATGGGGTGTTTCTGTAAACTACAGAATCAGGGCCATAAATATTGAGTTTTGTTTGGCTGTTAACCCTTGCTTTGTAACTGGAAAACAAATATTAAAATTGAAAATCTGCCAAAAAAGTTAAATTTTGAAATTGTATCTCTATTTTCCATTAATTCTTGTGGAACACCTAAAGGGTTAACGATGTGTAGTTTCTATAATGGGGTCCTTTTTGGGTGGTTTCTATTATGTAAGCTTCACAAAGTGAATTCAGACCTGAACTGGTCCTTAAAATGTTGGTTTTTGAAAATTTCTGAGAAATTTCAAGATTTACTTCTAAACTTCTAAGCCTTGTAACGTCCCCCAAAAATAAAATGTCATTCCCAAAATGATCCTAACATGAAGTAGACATATGGGAAATGTAAAGTAATAACTATTTTTGTAGGTATTAATATGTATTATAGAAGTAGACAAATTGAAACTTGGAAATTTGCGAATTTTTTCAAATTTTTGGCAAATTTTGTATTTTTTTATAAATAAAAATATTTTTTTTTTACTTTATTTTACCAGTGTCATGAAGTACAATATGTGACGATCTAATACAATATGTGAAAACTATCTCAGAATGGCCTGGATAAGTCAAAGTGTTTTAAAGTTATCACCACATAAAGTGACACTGGTCAGAGTTGCAAAAAATGGCCTGGTCCTGAAGGTGAAAATGAGGCCGGTAAGCCATTCTGTTGTTGATTTACTTCTATGCTTTTGGTCGTTGTCCTGTTGCAACACCCATCTTCTGGTGGTGGACAGATGGCCTTAAGTTCTCCTGCAAAATGTCTTGATAAACTTGGGAATTCATTTTTTCTTCGATGATAGAATAATCGTCCAGGCCCTGACGCAGCAAAGCAGCCCCAAACCATGATGCCCCCACCACCATACTTCACAGTTGGGATGAGGTTTTGATGTTGGTGTGCTGTGCCTCTTTTTCTCCACACATAGTGTTGTGTGTTTCTTCCAAACAACTCAACTTTGGTTTCATCTGTCCACAGAATATTTTGCCAGTACTGCTGTGGAACATCCAGGTGCTCTTGTGCAAACTGTAAACGTGCAGCAATGGGTTTTTTGGACAGCAGTGGCTTCCTCTGTGGTATCCTCCCATGAAATCCATTCTTGTTTAGTGTTTTACATATCGTAGATTCGCTAACAGGGATGTTAGCATATGCCAGAGACTTTTTTAAGTCTTTAGCTGACACTCTAGGATTCTTCTTCACCTCATTGTGCTCTTGCAAGCATCTTTACAGGACGGCCACTCCTAGGGAGAGTAGCAGCAGTGCTGAACTTTCTCCTTTTATAGACAATTTGTCTTACCGTGGACTGATGAACAGCAAGGCTTTTGGAGATACTTTTATAACCCTTTCCAGCTTTATGCAAGTCAACCATTCTTAATCGTAGGTCTTCTGAGAGCTCTTTTGTGCGAGGCATCATTCACATCAGGCAATGCTTCTTGTGAAAAGCAAACCCAGAACTGGTGTGTGTTTTTTATAGGGCAGCTGTAACCAACACCCCCAATCTCATCTCATCTCATTGATTGGACTCCAGTTGGCTGACACCTCACTCCAATTAGCTCTTGGAGATTAGTCTAGGGGTTCACATACTTTTTCCACCTGCACTGTGAATGTTTACATGGTGTGTTCAATAAAAACATGGTAACATTTAATTCTTTGTGTGCTATTAGTTTAAGCAGACTGTGATTGTCTATTGTTGTGACTTAGATGAAGATCAGATCACATTTGATGACCAATTTGTGCAGAAATCCATATGATTCCAAAGGGTTCACATACTTTTTCTTGCAACTGTAGGTGGAACTTCCCATTTGGTTTATCATCCCTCCATGAAGGACGCCGCACGTTTATCTCATCATTCAGTGACCTGGACAAGGTGTTTGACCACCTCAAGCTGTCCCCGTTGCCGATAGAAAATTGGGACATTGCCCAGGACTTATCCACACTCCCAGACCTGCCTACAGTCACTCCCTGGGAGACACCTCGCACCCCAAAACCCCAGAGGTCCAAGAAAGGTGCCTCGTCTTCAACCCCGAGGAGACTACCTCTGCATGATCAATGAAGAGAGACACTCCACCTACTCATCGAATTCACAGAACTACCTCGGAGATGATACCGCCCACTTTACATAAGTGCCCACCGTTCTTTGTCTAAGTTCAGATTGATTTTTAGATCTACAAGCTATGATATATACCCCAGTGCCTGGGTCCCCTCTCCTCGGGATTGTTGTGACCTGGGTACGGGTTCTTAAAAGTTAAAAACACTAAGCTCTGATTACAGGGCGAGATCCATAGTTCACTGATTACTTGAGGGTAACCCTATCGGTATCTACCTGTCACACCGGTAACAGGTTTTAGAAGGTCTGAAAGATTATCTGCACATTAGTGATCTGACAGCCTCTTTTGGTTTCACTTTGTCTGTTGTCCACACCTCCTGTTCAGGTGTGGATCATGTGACCTTTACCTATCCCTATTTAGTCTGACTTTACCCATCTCTCCTTGCTCTGGATAGTTTCATTTGGTTTTGGAAGAGCTGGAGTGTGGTTCTTGTTGAAGTCCTGTCTAGTAACAGAATGTTCTTCAGGAGCTGCAACCAAATGACAAACCGAAACGCTATGACATTTGCATTGACTTGCAGGGCCGACTGGAAGAGGACGAATTCGCTGACAGGCTGGTGTCATGATGAGACTCCTTTCACCTTAGTGGGAAGGTCAATCGTCACAACTATTATTGAGTGAATCCAGCTTCAGATCATCAATCCAAAGTCGATTTGTTCAAAAACTTTGCTTGGACCACTTACCCTACAACCTCCTTACCCCATATCTACCGTATCCTTGACCAATTTAGCTCCTTCTCAGACTTCAAAATCAACATGAATAAATCACATATATTAAAGTTTAGACCTCTCTGACTCAGTCATACAGGATTTAATTCCCCCTTTAACTGGGATACTCCGTATATTACTTATCTTGGTGTCAAAATAGGCCCTAACCCATCAACTGTATTCCGACTTAACTATATGCCTCTAGTACAATCGATAACAGACCAGCCAAACACATTAAAAAAGGTCATGCTGTTCTGATTCGGCAGAAAAAATATTGTCACATCACTTATACTGCCCAAAGTAACTTATCTACAGCAAGTATTACCCATCCCTATACAGAGAACATACTACACTACAATGAGAAAGCGAATCAGTCTTTATATGGGCTGGAGGGAGGGCGCGTAGTGCCTATTCCACCCTCAGCAAACCCAAGTCTTTTGGGGGGGGATCAACCTCCCCGATCCGGAGATTTACGGGAGGTCCATTCTTATATCAAACAAAGTTAATTGGCTCACTTGACGCCCAAATAGAGCATGGTTCCCAATGGAACAGGCAAGCTTTGGGTCGCTTAAATCGGGGCTCTTGGTGGGTAGGAAGGAATACTTATATATGAGGATAGAACACACAACCCGATAGTTAAAGCCACTCTGTCTGCTTGGCATTGGCTTCAAGAGTCACCTTTTGCTATTCCACTGCCATCACCTTTAATCCAAATCCAAGACATTTTATCCCATGCCCCCCCCAACTATGCGAGAAGGTCTTCCCCTCTCCATACAAAACTCTACACGACCAGTCATAGCCTTATTCAGTGAGGGAGAGCAGGTTTTAGGAGAAGCTATAGTGCAACTATTCCCCGAAGGTAGATTCTTTCCCCCTTTGACTTTGTTTTTACGATCATTTATCTCTAAACATGTGCCTAAGAAAGCCCTATTGCGCCCACTGACTTGGTTTGAGAGTCTATTTACAGAGCAGAAGTCTCATATTAAGTTGATCTCCCAAATATATAAGAGATAATACACCCCTATTCTTATTCCCAAACTAGCTTTTATTGGTTTGTGGGAGAGAGATCTAGGTGTCTCTTTTCCCCACCAAAGATAACACAGTTGTTCCTGACGCCTCATAAGATGTCCAGATGTGTCAGAACACAGCAGAATGGGTATAAGATTTTAGCTAGATGGTACAAGACCCATGCTTATATAGTGCCAATGGAGTGGATACCTGTTGGAGATGGAACAAGCAGAAAGGATCATATCTTCATATTTGGTGGAGTTGCCCACTGATTCAGGCTTGGTGGTCTGAGATTTTCAATAAGGGCAATAAGATTTGTAAACTTTCAATCTGGATTTCGCTGCAATTGGCATTGTTGGGATTTCCCCCACCAACTCTGCTGTAGAACCTCCTCCTCTTTTCAAACATCTCCTCAGTGCAGTTCGCCTCTTAATTCCACGCTTTTGGTTGTCCTCTAAACTTTCATCTTTGTCTCAATGGATTGGAAAGGTGGATCAACTTTACAGATGCGAGGAAATTGCAGCTTGGGATAATGGCAAGCATGGTCTCCTTCAGAAATTTTCAGTGACTGTCAACAACCAGTCTTTGATATTGATAATGTCACGGACTCAATTTTGCGTACCTGTCATCTATTGATCAATATACTATTTCTGTAACCAACCTTACAATTTATACTATCGTGCAGTACTTGTAACTTTATTTTCTTTTGTATGTTTACATACTTTCCAATAAAAAAAAATTAACCCCCCCCCAAAAAAAATAATAATAAACTGCACCAGATTTAACACAGTGCATCCCCCCCCCCCACTAATTGTGCCAAGAAATTGGCACATTTTCAATAGTAAACTTGTTTTTAATACTGTAATACTAATTATACCCCAGATGTTATACACCGTGATACCAAGCCTGGCCTTAGTACTAAAGCTTTTCCCACATTCCGAACATGAATAGGTCTTCTCCCCTGTGTGACTTAGTAATATAAATGGATTACATTCTGTTACTAGACAAGAGATACCCAATTGTCACAGACTCTGGGCCGTGAAGTTGGAGTCATTAGAAATGTAGACAATGGTGGATTACAATTAGGCAGTGTTGGGCAGCTGCCCGAGGGCCTAAGTGCAGATCAGAGTCAGATCAGCAGCTGCTACCTTTCTGCAGGAGGAGCGGTCCCAGCCCTTCTAGAAAGCTGTACAGACCACAGGTAACACCCCATACCCCGCAGGTAACGCCCCTACTCCACAGGCATGAACTGAAACTAAAGACTCCAGCGCTAAAATAGCTAAATGTCTCCAATCACCCGTGACAAGTTCTTAGTCCAACGCCTCCCCCCAGCCCTACTGTTAGAGACATACTTGGATGGACATTACATACAGCACCACATACCACTTACATCCAGTGACATCCCCTCTAATGTAGATGTTTTCTTATATTCTCCATTGAATGCAGACCGCCATGATGACCTCTGTCAGACGCGTCTCATCTCTGAATAGTTTGGCACACATATCTTAGGTTCCTCACGCTTTGATCATTTACCCGCCCCTCTACAGATAGTCCCCGGCAGAGGCGTATCTATCACGAGGCAAACAAGGCATTTGCCTAGGGCGGCACTTGCCAATGGGGCGGCAAAATGCCTTGTTTGCCTAGTGATAGTAAAATGTGCCAAACTATTTTTCCCCTTTGTCCGCTGCTTGCCGATCCTTCACTATACGAGCGGCATCGCCGGCGCCGCATAGTGAAGCAGGGACCCTCCTCCCGAGTCCTCCTGACCTTGGGTGTTCCGGAATTTTCAACTACTGCGCCGAGCCGTCTTTTTCGCGCATGCGCAGTGGGCCGGAATATTCACAACACAAGCGGCAGCCATGGGAAAAGTCTACATACCTCCCTCCTCACACAGACAATCACAGAACAGTTGGCCACATCGCCTTACTCCTGGCCTGCCCTACGAGGAATGTCCAGGTCCAGTCCAGGCAGAGGAACAGGAGGGAGTGAGACGAGAGTTAAAAAGCAAATAGTGCACTGTGAGAGTGAGACTCATAAATAAAGGTGGTATGTCAGACTGTCTAAGGGGCAGCCTCAAGGAGACAGTAAACTGTATGGGGGCTGCCACAAGCAAATAGTGCACTCTGCACTGTCTCATAAATAAAAGGTGGTATGTCAGACTGTCTATGGTGGCCCTGGCCTCTCCTGGAGGCTGCCCCATACAGACTGTATGGGGCAGCCTCAAGGAGAGGCCAGGGCCACCATAGACAGTCTGAGACAAATACCACCTTTATTTATGACACGGTGCAGAGTGCACTATTTGCTTGTGGCAGCCCCCATACAGTTTACTGTCTCCTTGTGGCTGCCCCCGGCCCCCGCACAGTATAACGTCTCCTTGTGACTGCCCCCGGCCCCCGCACAGTATAACGTCTCCTTGAGGCTGCCCCCATACAGTATAACGTCTCCTTGAGGCTGCCCCCATACAGTATAACGTCTCCTTGAGGCTGCCCCCATACAGTATAACGTCTCCTTGAGGCTGCCCCCATACAGTATAACGTCTCCTTGAGGCTGCCCCCATACAGTATAACGTCTCCTTGAGGCTGCCCCCATACAGTATAACGTCTCCTTGAGGCTGCCCCCATACAGTATAACGTCTCGTTGAGGCTGCCCCTATACAGTATAACGTCTCCTTGAGGCTGCCCCCATACAGTATAACGTCTCCTTGAGGCTGCCCCATACAGTATAACGTCTCCTTGAGGCTGCCCCATACAGTATAACGTCTCCTTGTGTTTTCTTTTTTTTTTCTTTTAAATGGGTATTTATCGCGATATATATCGTTATCGCGATAAATTTCTTAATATTGTTATGCAAAACAGGAAAGGGTGGGGCCTAAAGAGGAAGGGGTAGGGTTTACAGAGGAAGGGGTTTGGCCGTGATAGGAAGGGGTGGGTCAAATTTATATTAGGGGGGTGCCCGAGTTTAGTCTCGCCTAGGGCAGCACAAAACCAAGATACACCACTGGTCCCCGGCCGAGTAATAGGGCTCCCAGACTGGATTCAATAGCAATAGTCATGCCTACTTTACCCCAAATAGCAACTCCATTAATGGTAATGCCCTCTATATTGTGCCCAATAATAGTGCCCTCATAGGACCCCCTAGTACAAATAAAGTCCCTATAGGGCCCCCAGCAGTAACAAGGCCATTCTATAAAGAGCCCACAGTAACGATAATGCCCCTATAGTGGCTCCAGTACTTATAAAGCCACAATGCAGTGCCCTCTGTAATTATAATGACGCCTGTAGTGTATTGTGTATTATATTGCAATATGATTGAAGAAATCCAGCTCCACTTAATTTATTTTGCTTGCGGTAAAATCACATCCAGTTACAGTTACAAAGTCGTTGTCTACATGTTTCCGGCTACTGAAGACAATTCGCGCCCTTACTCATGACATAATACAACATTAAAAAGTGGCAGTATTTATAGAGGGACTGCACCTGTTTTTACATATTGTGGTCGCATGACTGCAGGCAGCCTCTAAAACATGCCACACCTATGAACAAGACTGCTCATGCGAAGAAAAAAAAAAGGGTGAAGGTGGGGCAGGTGAGAGCTGCTGAACTTTCTTTTCTTCTATTGTGTATTATAATGCCCCCCAGTAGAGTCTCCTGTATTATAATTACCCATGTAGCGGTCTGGCCTGTATTTAAAAGCCCCCTTATAGGACCCCTGTAGTATAATGCTCCTCCATAGTGCCCCCTGTAGTGCTAGAATGCATAATGCTCTCACCCCCCTGTAATATAATGCCGCCTTTTGGTGCTAGCATGTATAATGCTCTCGCTCTCCACCCTATAGAATAATGCCTCCCTGTAACGGTAATATATATACATACAAACCGGATTCCAAAAAAGTTGGGACACTAAACAAATTGTGAATAAAAACTGAATGCAATGATGTGGAGATGGCAAATGTCAATATTTTATTTGTAATAGAACGTAGATGACGGATCAAACGTTTAATCCGAGTAAATGTATCATTTTAAAGGAAAAATACGTTGATTCAAATTTTCACGGTGTCAACAAATCCCCAAAAAGTTGGGACAAGTAGCAATAAGAGGCTGTAAAAAGCAAATTTGAGCATAACGAAGAGCTGGAAGACCAATTAACACTAATTAGGTCAATTGGCAACATGATTGGGTATAAAAAGAGCTTCTCAGAGCGGCAGTGTCTCTCAGAAGCCAAGATGGGTAGAGGATCACCAATTCCCACAATGTTGCGCAGAAAGATAGTGGAGCAATATCAGAAAGGTGTTACCCAGCGAAACATTGCAAAGACTTTGCATCTATCATCATCAACTGTGCAGAACATCATCCGAAGATTCAGAGAATCTGGAACAATCTCTGTGCGTAAGGGTCAAGGCCGTAAAACCATACTGGATGCCCGTGATCTCCGGGCCCTTAAACGACACTGCACCACAAACAGGAATGCTACTGTAAAGGAAATCACAGAATGGGCTCAGGAATACTTCCAGAAACCATTGTCAGTGAACACAATCCACCGTGCCATCCGCCGTTGCCAGCTGAAACTCTACAGAGCAAAGAAGAAGCCATTTCTAAGCAAGATCCACAAGCTCAGGCGTTTTCACTGGGCCAGGGATCATTTACAATGGAGTGTGGCAAAATGGAAGACTGTCCTGTGGTCAGACGAGTCACGATTCAAAGTTCTTTTTGGAAATCTGGGACGCCATGTCATCCGGACCAAAGAGGACAAGGACAACCCAAGTTGTTATCAACGCTCAGTTCAGAAGCCTGCATCTCTGATGGTATGGGGTGGCATGAGTGCGTGTGGCATGGGCAGCTTACATGTCTGGAAAGGCACCATCAATGCAGAAAAATATATTCAGGTTCTAGAACAACATCTGCTCCCATCCAGACGTCATCTCTTTCAGGGAAGACCCTGCATTTTTCAACAAGATAATGCCAGACCACATTCTGCATCAATCACAACATCATGGCTGCATAGGAGAAAGATCCGGGTACTGAAATGGCCGGTCTGCAGTCCAGATCTTTCACCTATAGAGAACATTTGGTGCATCATAAAGAGGAAGGTGCAACAAAGAAGGCCCAAGACGATGGAACAGTTAGAGGCCTGTATTAGACAAGAATGGGAGAGCATTCCTATTTCTAAACTTGAGAAACTGGTCTCCTCGGTCCCCAGACGTCTGTTGAGTGTTGTAAGAAGAAGGGGAGATGCCACACAGTGGTGAAAATGGCCTTGTCCCAACTTTGCGGGGATTTGTTGACACCATGAAATTCTGATTTCAACATATTTTTCCCTTAAAATGGTACATTTTCTCAGTTTAAACTTTTGTTCCGTGATTTATGTTCTATTCTGAATAAAATATTAGAAGTTGGCACCTCCACATCATTGCATTCAGTATTTATTCACGATTTGTATAGTGTCCCAACTTTTTTGGAATCTGGTTTGTACATATATACAGTACAGACCAAAAGTTTGGACACACCTTCTCATTCAAAGAGTTTTCTTTATTTTTCATGACTATGACAATTGTAGATTCACACTGAAGGCATCAAAACTATGAATTAACACATGTGGAATTATATACATAACAAAAAAGTGTGAAACAACTGAAAATATGTCATATTCTAGGTTCTTCAAAGTAGCCACCTTTTGCTTTGATTACTGCTTTGCACACTCTTGGCATTCTCTTGATGAGCTTCAAGAGGTAGTCACCTGAAATGGTGCCACTCTGCAGGTGTCATTAAAACACGAGTTGCTGTAGAGCAAGGGTGCACAACCTTTTCTGGATGGGGGCCAAATTGTCAGACTAAAGGAATCCCAAGGGCCGAAAACAAAAGTTAAAGGGGTATTACCAACTGGAATTATGGCATATCATACATACAGTATATACTATAAATATCTGGTTACACCTACAGGATTCCCATCTAATGGGAGAAAACATGAAAAATATATGTGAGCAGTCACAAGACATAGACATACATGTCTGTCACCAGATGGTTGGGGGCCACACAGAATGATATCGAGGGCCGCAGGTTGTGCACCCCTGCTGTAGAGGAATACTCAGGGTATGCACATATTATGGGTATGTGGCTGTTTTTTTCACGTCTGTCTGGCATTTCAGCGAGGTCTTTTTTTAGTGCTCTGTATTTCATTCTTAGTTTTGGCTCCACTTGAATTCTAACGGGACTTTATGTATTTAGGCTGTTTGGGTTCTTGGCATGCGCCTAAGCAGTGTTTCATTACATGCTATAAAAGTCCCCTTTGTTGCCATAGTCGTCACACTATGATATGGGCCACCACTGGCCGTTTATGTCACGAGAAAAGTCTGGGCTGCCCAAAGACTATGAAAGAGACAGTAAACAGGATTCGAGCTGTGTACGAGCACTGTTCGGGAAAGTCAATCAGGCTGACTGGTATTGGACTACAAGCGCCACAAACCACAGTATGGTGTATCTTACGAAAACATGTGTTGTAAGCTATACGGATCACAAATTCTTCAGGAGCTGCAACCAGATGACGAACCGAAACGCTGTGACATTTGCATTGACTTGCAGGGCCGACTGGAAGAGGACGAATTCGCCGACAGGCTGGTGTCATGATGAGGCTCCTTTCAGATCAGTGAGAAGGTCAATCGTCACAACTATTCTTGAGTGAATCCAGATTCAGATCATCAATCCAAAGTCGATTTGTTCAAAAACTTAGATTTTCATGCTGTTTCTGTATACAATAAAATGTATTTCCTCCGTGGAGGCAAAATTCGTTTTAGGCGAAGTCGAGGGAGACGTCGATGATTGAGTTTGGTATTCACTTCTGCATCTTTAAAAACATTCAAAATTAGGAATCTGAAGTCTGGCTTGGTACCAAACCCTACTTCAGATTCCTCATTTTAAAGGTTTTTAAAGATGCAGAACTGTATATCGAATCCATTCACCGAAGCACTGTTCGGCTGAAACAAATTTTGCCTCCAAAGAAACTTTTTAATGCGCAAGTTTTTGAATGAATCTACTTTGAATCGATGATCTGAAGCTCGATTCACTCAAGACTAGTCGCAACGTTAGAATCTTGGGCTTAATCGAGCACATGAGGGACTCGCCCAAAGTAAACGTGTTCTGTGCAATGAGTAGACACAAAATCTATGGTCCCTTCTTTTAGATAGTGCGTCTTTTCACATTATTAAATTTGTTACGTTCTCAGTTATGAATACCGAGGCTTTCATTTTGAATCTCCCTGTATATGTGCATTAGTGTTGAGGGAATCTGTTCGTCCTACAATTCGTATCACTGAATTATATTAATATCCTTATCTCCATATATGCTGTAAAATGTATGGCCTCCGATGAGGATGTTTAACGATGGCAGCCGTTATCGCGAGACTTTATTAGCCCTGTGCCATCACTGAGTGGTGGCGCATAAAATCCGAACCCAGAATGGTGGTGAACGCCACAATCCTTAAAAAATTAAGATTCGCTATGAAATACATTTATGGATGCCCGGTGTGTTTTTTTTTACAAATTTATTCTACATAAGCCATATTTGAAGGAGTCAGAGCAGGAGTCAAAAGTTTTGGCTTACCGGCTGCCTGTCTTGATGCTCTAAGACCCATATGTTTCTCTGTGCATCACCCCTGAACCGTTCAACACAGAGAACAGAGTGGGAAGAGACGGACCTCCGATACAAAGAGTGGGGACAGAGTCTTCCTTAGACGACTTCTACACTAACATTACTTTAGGCCAAAATCAGAAGTGGAACCTACAGAGAACATATAATAGAAGGTCTTGTGCCTCCCAAATAATGATGCAAAATCCTGACCAAACGCTGACCATGTGGAGTCACCCTGGTTATTGGTGATGAGGGCCACAAGAATCCCCTGTGTCTTCCTGCATTTGAGACCCTGTAGCTTTGAGGGCTAAGATGATCTTCAGGAGGACGAAAAAAAGATTATCAAGACGACACACTAGAGACAATCATTTGTAGTTTTTATTTTCAGTTTTTAGCCCAATGAAGTCTGACATAAATCAAAGTAATAGCGTCTGCTGACTGACCGGTAAAACATTGGCGTAGACTTGCATATAAAAGATAGAAGTAAAACAGTACGATAAAGTACCACCTATAAAATGTCACTCATCATACCTCTAAGACAAGGGTGGGGAGTGATAGGATGCTTGACAAATCGGAAGTGTATCATCAATGTCATAAGAAGGGGTTGAATTATGTCACTGGCAGGAAGCAGGTAATCGAAGTTGACTCTTCTCATATAAAGTGACAACTTCTATAGAGTTGGTCTCAGCTGGACTATGAATAGGTGCCCAGGAAGGCCTTGGTAGCCATCGATAGAGATGGGAGTGTGTTACCGCATAATATACAACGAGCTCCACATTTAGAGGTAAAAAAATAATAAAAAATATTCTCATTTACTTGTAGTCACTTTAAGATCCCAAAAGTAAAACTACAGGATGGTTCAAAAGTATGGAGACACCTGAATAAATTGAAAATGGAGGGAGGCAATTCTGTGAGAACCAGTGTCCAACACGGTGGCCATTTTGGAAGCCACCAAGTTGATATTCAAAAGGCAAAGTGGTCCGTGTGAGATATGTATCTGATGAGGAATCCAAATCTGTGCTTTAAGGCTTATGTACGTTTATTCCTGTCGGTTATTACAGACACAGATATGGCTGCCAGATTAACACGCAAAGAGAGGATAGAGATTGTGCTGATCTCGGGGGAGCGCAGTACGCTAGTCACTGCAGCGGACTTCAACACTTGGCATCCTAACAGAGAGTCCATCCACCATGGCACAATTGGCAAAGTGCTTGCCAAATTTCACCAAATGGGTTCTGAGTTGGACCTGCCAAAAAGTGGACATAAGATAAAGCAACAACAATGAATCCTGGCATCCTTCACCAAAAGTCCACATCATAGCACCCGGCATCTGTCACAGGAGAGTCGAACCACCATCGGGCTACACACAATTGGCACCTGTACAAGATCCAGTGGCTACATTACCTCATCAAGAACTATCCCAATGGAAATGTTGAATTTTTGGAAATGGTGTCACATCAAATTCCAAAAGGGAGCTACATTTCACAGAGACGGTACTGTTCAGAAAACTTCTATGTGAACGGGGAGGTTAACAAACCAAACCTTCGATATTGGTCCAACATAAATCCGCACCGGTCAGATCCCTCTAATATGGATGGAGCATAAAAGCGCTGTGTGTGGAACAAGGAGAGCGGCCCATTCTTCATCAACAGCATCATTACTGCCAAGTATCTGCAACTGTTAGGCAACTAGGTGTTTCCGTCACTGTGCAACAAAGATGGCACACTCCCAGTGTTCTTCCAGATGGATGTGTGCGACAAAGATGGCACACTCCCAGTGTTCTTCCAGATGGATGTGTGCGACAAAGATGGCACACTCCCAGTGTTCTTCCAGATGGATGGTGCCCCCCTTGCCATCAACTTAGGCCTTATTTACATCACTGTTGCGTCAGTGATTTCCATAAGCGATTGTGAGCCAAAACCAGAAGTGGAGGCTACACAGAAATTAGATATAAGGTAAAGATCTGCATCTGTTCTGTGTTTCGGCTCACAATGGCAATCGCTGACCGAACACCGACTGTGAATAAGGCCTTATGGACGTGACGTTTGCGAGTTTTAGGATGAGTAATTTCAGGGCAAGTGGATTGGGGATCTCGACCCCTTGGACTTCTACCTATATAGTAATGTCAAGTCCAGGGTTTACACATCGAAAATCCAAAGCGTGGTGCACAAGCAACAGTGGATCCTGGACGTCCGCGCAAGCATTTCTCTTAAGGTGGTGCTCCAAGTGCATTGTGAATGGGAGAAGAGAATCGCCTTGACAATTCAAAACAATAAAGAGCATATTCTGTAGTGGATCGACATCATGGTACAGAAAAAAAAATTATTTTACATTTGGATTCCTTGTCAGATACATATGTCAAATCGACTTTATTCCAAGATACAGGCTTTCAAAATGGCTGCCGTGGACACCACCCCTCACAGATTTGCCCTCTTTCCAACACAGGATGCCACTCCTAACCACTGTTTTCTATTTATTCAGATGTCCAACATTCTGAACACGAATACGCTTTCTATCTTCTGTGAACCTTCTGATGAAACATGAGGTTGGTTTTACTAAAAAAACTTTTCCCACATTCTGAACATATAAATGGCGTCGCTCCGGTTTGAATTCTCTCAGGTGAAACGAGATTAGGCATTTGTGTAAAACATTTCACACTTTCTAAACATGTAATTGGTTTATCTCCTGTGTGACTTCTTTGATGAACCAAGAGGTTGCTTTTACTAAAAAACCCTTTCCCACATTCTAAACACGGATATGTATTCGCTTCTGTGCGAATTTTCTCACGTGTAACGAGATTTGACTTTTGTGTAAAACATTTTCCACGTTCTGAACGTGAAGAGGACTTCTCTCCTGCGTGAATTCTTTTGTGTACAGATAGATTTGAGCTTTTTGTAAACTGTTTTCCACATTCCTCACACTGAAAACTTTCACCCCCTTTCTGCCCGGTACTTGTGGTAACAATCTGTGACTGGTCAGAAGTAGGCTCCTTTTGATTAGGTGGATTATGTGATAGATCTGGACTTGTGGTAACAATCTGTGACTGGTCAGGAGAAGGTTCTTCACGATTAGGTGGATTACACAATAGATCTGGACTGGTGGTAATCTGTAATTGGTTAGAAGACAGTTCTTCACAATTAGGTGGATTACACATTAGATCTGGACTTGTGGTAATCTGTAATTGGTTGGAAGACTGTTCTTCACGATTAGGTGGATTACACATTAGATCTGGACTTGTGGTAACAATCTGTAATTGGTTAGAAGACGGTTCTTCACGATTAGGGTGTTTATATGATAGATCTGCACTGTGAAGTCCTGGATGGACATTACAGGTAATGAGGTCTTCTCCTGAAGAGCGCTGCAAGATATCCGCATCTTCTACTTTATAATCTTGCGATAACATGACGTTTCCTTTGGAGTTCTTACTGGGATTTTCTGTTAGGATTAAAAAGAGAGTTTGTGTTTTTTTCCCCCCCAAACAGCAAAGAAGACAAATCTCTAAGCTTCGTTTTAGGCTTTAAAGTCACAGGTAGATTTTGATGTCATTTCTTAGCCAAAACCAGAAGTGGATCATCAGAAAGGAGAAGTACAAGTCCTTCTTTTATATTTTCTATTTGTTTGAATCCTTTCCTAACAAAATACTGAATGAAAATTATTTGTGGTCATGTCCTTATAATGGATGGATGATTAAGTCCAGGACTCTGCTCTACCCTAAACCCAGACCTGAGAACATTCAGAAATCTGATAATCACACCCTTCTCTGACAATCAGGCCTGTCCTCTGCCAGCCCAGTTGGTTCTTCAACGTGACTATAATACAATAGCCTAATCACTTACTGACCAGCCCGTTTCGGACCTCACAGGGGTTGTCCACTCAGTTTCAATTAATGGCCTATCCTCAGGATAGGCCATCAGTATCTGAATGTCATTGGTCCTACTATTGAGAGGAATGGGATCAGCATTGCAGTAACCCGCTTCATCCATAGACTGACCTGTGTAGTTCCAGCGTTGACTTAATGCACAGAAGCTACTGCAGATTGGCTGGTCAGAGGAGGACAATGTTTTGGATCCCCCACCAATCAGATAGTGAAGGTCTATCCTGAGAAGTAGACAACCCCTGTTTCATTCTTTTATGTCACATTCTAAGAGTAGATAGGCAGAGAGGATGGATTATCAGGTCGCTGAGAAATCAGGTTATAGCTGCAGCTCAAGGAACTTTAAGGAGAGGAGAGAAGGTAAGGTAATAGCTATAGAGAGGTACTGATACAATTAGGAAGGCTGCTACTGGATCCAGTATGTGTTTTACTACCTGACCCTAAGGATGGATTTACAGCAGCACTGCTCAGTCCTGCCTGTTATAAAAGAGCAGGATCTCTTCTCCTCTCCGTTTCAGACTGAATATGCACAATGCTCGTAGAGGAGTAAAGGCAATGTGTGGACACAGGCAGGTACAAGAGTCATGAATGAAATATTAGAAAATTAGATAAAATGATATTGGACACAGAGTTGGGGGGGGGGGGTCTGTGAGGTGAGGGCTGCTTTTATTATTATTTTTAACTGCACTGTGAGCAGTTTTACACCAGAATCTGATGGGACCTACCTGAGGTATGACAGCTATTACTGAATACCTCTGGGGCTCTGTCTGTATAAAACCATCAGCCTGGTACTTACAGAATGAAAGCTGGAAGAAGTGTCTCAGGTGGCCCTTTATTAGCAAGGACTGTGGAGCTTTTTCCAAGCTGCTGATACTAATGAGCTATCCTTAGCATGCCATTAATATCTGTTACCCTGCTCCGATCACAAAACACAGTGGTCACTGCCCGCAGTGCTACTTCACTGCAGCCTCACCTGAAGAAACCTCCCAAATCCCTTCCTCCAATCATTTTTTCATACCTGTGGTGACATCTCCTGGAACGTTCTCCTCCACCTCACTCCTACACGGGGGATCGCCCATCATCCTCTCTTCTTCATCCTCCATTTTAATATCAGTCACATCTTCTCCCTGATTCGTCATCTGTAACAATACAACAGACAGATGGGAAATCTAACACATCCACATAAGAGACCCCCACAATCTATGACCCCTCTATGACTGCAGAACCCCCCCCCTATATAGATGTGTATAGGGCTCAGCTCCATCTACCTGATGGTTCTCTGGGAGCTTCTCCTCTGGACAGTCCTGGGAATACAGAGGACGAGGACATCTCTCGGGGGGATTTATCCTCCTGGAGTCAGAATCTATAGGAGATAAGACAGTGAAAAAATATATATTAAAATTATCAGATTTTGATGGAACATATGTAATCCTTCAAACTCTAAATCTCCTCTTACCTGGTTTCATCAAAGGTTGCAGATCCTCCATTATGGTGTCCATGTACAGATCCTTGTGTCCCTCTAAATGCTCCTGCTTCTCCATGGAGACAAAGGCCGCCACATCCCGACACCTTACAGGAACCTGACAACACAATGACACCGTCATCACCCAGACCCCTCCAGTGCTGTTACTGGAGAATTTCCCAGCATCCCCAGCAGTGTCACCTCTCCAGTCAGCAGCTCAAGCATCTTGTGGGTGAGTTCTAGGATCTTCTGCTCATGTATAAGGGGGGGAGGCTCCAAAAAGAGGGTTAGTCTCATCTCTTCTGACTCATGGATGATGGGAGTCTCTCCCGGTGTCTTTTTCACTATGGTGTAATCCTGTGGATGGAGAGAGACACTTAGGGAAAGAAATTCCTTCCTGACTCCAGATCTACACTCAGAATCCCTCCCTGGATCATGGCCCCATCTCCAGTAATCTAGCAACTAGAAGCTGGAATATTACTACCCTCCAGACCTTCAGGCCCCTTCTGGACTCTTCTAGAGAATCCCCCATGACTTCTTCCTCTGGCAGAGAGCTCCATAGTCTCACTGCTCTTACAGTAAAGACTCCTCTTCTATGTTGGTGGGCAAACCTTTTTTCCTCTAGACGTAGTAAAGGCCTCCTTGTTATAGTCCAGTATCATCTAGATGTCAGACTAGTGGTAGAAATCCTCCCTCCAGGCCACACTCCGGCCATCTCCTTCTAGGTACCACGTGCCTACTTACCTTCTCATGGCTCCTACAACATGACTATTGATCCCCATGATGCATCACTGACCATACTGGTAGCTGATCTTCAGGTTCTCCATCACTTGGAAGGTCTGGAAGCCGTTTTCCAGGACCCTGGACTCTTCCTATCACTTCCTATGATGGATTTTCCTTCCCAATGTCTGACTTGTTACAGAATACAATAAAGAGGAGAGAAATCTAGAAACGTTTACCTCTCCGCTCAGCAGGGAGATGATCTCCAAGGTGAAGTTTAATATTCTTCTGCTGATCTCCTTCCTGTCCATCCTTGGTGGTCATTCAGAAGAGGAGAGAACTGGAGGAGCTGGAGGCTTCTAGTACTGCAGGCGCCTTTATGAGGAGAGGAGAGGCTGGAAATCCTCCAGGGACAAGAGCATTAGTGAGATCCAGAACCGCACTTACTGCTCCTGGAGAGACCCCGCTTCTCAGAGCCTCCACCGCCAATATTAAGTAACAAATGACAACTACAGCTTGTTCTGAAAAACAAAAATACAAAAATAAAAAATCATAAAGCTGCATGGACAAGATTCTGGATTCTGGAACTAATTAGAATACTTTTATAAAAGTCAAAAAACATAGAAATAATAGAAATTTGGGGTAACCATAATGAGAGTCAGAATGAAGTTCTCTTGTCATTTATACAGTGCAGTAAACCTCGGAATAAGAAATCACAGCAAGGAAACAATTTCTACATTTTTCTGTGCCGCGCCCCGCTGCCTTTACCGCTCTTCTAATGGGGTTTTGATGTAGGATAAACAGGCTTCTTTATGACTGTTTATACCTGCGGCTGCGCGACATCAGGGGAAATTTACAGGAGTGAGATTTCTGTCTAGATGTGATGGTATGTAGCCAACGCAAAGCATCCAGACTGAATCCTGACCATTCATTTCAATGGATCTGTGCACAAGCTTAGTAGAGAAATCGCAGTATATTCATATTGTGTGGTATTCATTCAACTCTGGCTCCACGGAAGTGAACTGAGCTTGTTTGAAAAACGGAAGACATTTGGATTCAATGGGTTTTCCACTGATGGTTCCCGGAAGATGTAGATTATTATTCTTCAGTTTATCTCCTGATCTGAATAAAGAAATCTGATCCAGCTATGTCCATTAACTGTGTCAGTTTCCCGAGCACTCACATCAAATCCTTTAAAATTTGGATTCCAACAATCATAGGTGAAGGGATATTTCCCCAACAAAATCTTGGCGCCCAACGTGGGGCTCAACTAAAGGACACCTCATCTGGTCTCCAACAAATTGGACGTTCTGGTCCGGGATTTGCAGATATAAGAAATAGCGCTAAAACGTAAGAGGCTTTATCTTACACTATATATGTGTCTCCTGATTGGTTTGAGGATCTGGTGATTGAATGTACGTATAAGTCCTTTTATAGTTGAGCCTATTTTTTGTAAGAACCTGAAAAGGACTATGATTGTTGGACTTTGAGACCTAAGAGATTGACAGTTTTAATTGAGAAGTCTTTGGTTTAGTTTTGGGTGTTGTGGTATATGCCTTATTTGTTCTTTATTGTATGTGGAAAATCTTCGAGAATTACAGGAAGGGTAATCAAAGTCTATGGACTCCAATGTCCGGTTTGTGAGGTTTTGATTGGTTAAGAACCTCAGTAACAGAATACACTAGGTAAATATAGTGGGGAAACTGAGGGAAAATAGACGTCTGAATAATTGTTTAACTTTCTGTGGAAAAAGATTGACATACAAAATGGGGAACAATTTCAGTATACCGGAGGGTTACAAAACAGCTAAGACTCGAGTCGAGGGAAGGTAAAGAAGGTTTGAAAAATATTGACAGGGTGTTGAAGAAGGTAGGAATGAAGGATGGAAATTTGAATGTGGATATGTGGGAAAGATTCAGAAGGACACATTGTGGTTGGATAAAGGACCATGCATGTGAAGAAGTAATTAATACCTGGGTTAAAGTGGCAGGGGAAGTTGAAACTGAGGGGTGCCGAGGAGAAGTAGTCAGAGGTAGACTGCTGTATGCTCAGAGATCAAAAGACAATGACACTGACGAACGACCTTCCCCATATCCAACTGCCCCTAGACCTCCAAGAGGGAATGGACCGTAGGGATGGACTTGTAATGTCTGTGGCAATCAGAATCCAGACTGGGCCAATGCATGCTGAGCCTGTGGTGCCCCCCGACCCCAGAGACCTGTAGGACTCTACCGTGTTCTGACTAAGACAAGACCCCTACCCAGACCTACAACAGGGTGCAACGGGAGGAGGGCCTGATACAACCTCAGGATCACCCGGACAGCTCATTGGAGCGACCAGCCAGAATCAGGAACCTGAATTTCTTCACGCCAATGTGACGGAGTACCACCCCTGGAGTCCGAAAGACCACGACTGCCCAACCCCCTGACGAGACCTATGCCTACTTCTAGGACCTTTTTAACAGATATAGGTGACTTATGGGGCTACGTGGACTGACTTGAAGGATCTGATGTTGCTGAAGATGGGCGATTCCCAACATCAAATGGTGAATGACTATATGAACGAACACAGAAATGTCCCCATGGATAATATGACTAGGAGACTGGGTCAAGACTTTACAGGCTGGGACTGAAATGGTCAGGGATTTTACAGAATGCGCATGTACAAGGGAGGAAGAAAGCTCCTGGAGTCTTAAAGACAGTACAAGGTGTCCTCAGGACACTGTAGAGCAGGGATCAGCAACCTCCAGCACTCCAGCTGTTGTCAAACTACGACTCCCAGCATGCTCCATTCACTTCTCTGGAAGTCTTGAGAACAGCCAAGGAGGTGTGCATGCTGGGAGTTATAGTTTCACCACAGCTGGAGTGCCGAAGGTTGCTGATCCCTGCTGTAGAGACTTATGCTGCAGAACTAAGGACTATCTGGACCGACATGGGTTGGGATCAAGCTGGAAACATGGAAGAAAAAAATAAAATAAAACTGTTGACATGTGCATTCGACCCACCCTCCAGGTTAAGCTGAAAGCTTGTAAGCCTGAATGGCGTTTGACCCCTTTTTTATCCCAATTAAGCCAAAGAGTAAAAACTAGACATGAAGAAAAACCCTACTCCTGTTAAATACATGGGGCAGGGCACCGGTCCCAAACCCAAACGTGATTTTAAATGTTACAATTGCGGCAAACCAGGTCACATGAAGAGAGATTGCAGGGCTCCCAGGAGACCTAGAAACAACAGTGGCCAATTTAGTCCATAATCACCAGTCTTCAGACTAGGATACCGGTACCCCCGTGATGGTTCTGCCTGTAAAAGTAGAGTCTGTGGGTCTCCAAATACATATCCCGGTATCCTTAGGAAATAAAAAGGCAGTACCATTCCTGGTCGACACAGGAACAGCCAAATGGTCGTTAACCATAACTTTTTCAAACACTATCAACTCAGTCCATACCACGTCCCAGCCATGGTTTTCACTGGGGAAACCGTGTTTGTACGCGAGTCTGAACCAGTCAAACAAAACAATCAAAGACAGTACTGTTATCACTCAAATTTTGGTTAAGGATGATCTCACCGAAAATATTCTGGGAACTGATGTACTCCAAGCGCTCGGGGCCAGTATCCATCTACACCCAGATTGGACTAGTCACGTAGACTTTGGAGTCCCAGAAGAAGTTCTCTGCCCAATGATGGCTTCTATAACGGTGGCTGAATTAAATCTTCCCGATTGGACAGAATCTGAAAAGAGTCTGCTCAGCCAGGTCCCCAAGAGCCTTTGGGCCACCTCAAAGACGGACATAGGCAAATTGCCTGTGTCCCCCTGTGATTGTGTCTCTAAAGCCCGGGTGTCAGCCCCCGCAAGTTAAACAGTACCCATTGAGTCACGCTCAGAAAATAGCAGTGTCCAGCCAAGTAGATAATTTTCTCAGAGCAGGTGTTCTCATCAAGACTGTGTCCCCAGCAAACACTCCCCTATTTCCAGTGAAGAAGGCGGCCATTAAGGGTCAGCCAGTCACATATCGAATGGTCCATGATCTTCGAGATGTCAACAAAGTCACAGTCCTACAAACCCCAATAGTGCCCAATCCGCACACTCTGCTGTCCGAAGTTCCGTCCACAGCTACCCGTTTCACTGTGATTGACCTGGCAAATGCATTTTTCAGTGTACCTCTGCATCCAGATTGTCAGTATCTTTTTGCTATATCACTTTCAAGGGGAACTAGTATACATGCACTGTTTTACCCCAGGGGGACCAGAACTCGCCCACCACGTACAGCCAGGCCCTACAGTCTGTCCTAGCCAACTGGTCCCTTCTGGAACTGTGGTCTTATTGCAATATGTCAATGACTTACTTTTATGTGCTGAAACAGAGACCAGCTGTCAAGCCGCCACTCTGTCACTCCAAATTTTTCTCTAAGAAAATGGGTGTAAAGCTTCTAGGCATAAAGTGCAGTTTTGTAAAGACAAGGTGATATTTCTTGTACACTGCCTCTCGCACCTCACCCCCGAACTAAAAGAGGCAGTGGAAAAGATAGGCTACTTTCACACGAGCGGCACGGACCTCCGGCAGGCTGTTCCGTCCGGTGAACAGCCTGTCGGATCCGTCCTGCCGCTAGTGAACGTGTGCCCCCGGACTGCTGCTCCGTTCCGCTAGTGTGAAAGAAGCCATACAGGTGCCCAAAGGAGCACAGAACTTGAGAGTATTTTTGGGTTTTGTCTCATACTGCCGCCCCTGGATACGGCACGCGTCTATGTTAATGCTCCCCTCTATGACTGTTTGTCTTCTGATCCCTTTCATCTTACAGAAGAAGCTGTTAATAACTTTCATACTTTGAAACCGTGCATACTGTCTGCCCCGCTCTGAGCATTCCAAAATATGACGAACCTTTCTGTTTGCTCTGAAAAGCAGGGGCATAGCACTGCTGTACTGACTCAGAAACACGGAGATCGTTGCCTACTTTTCTGCTCGCCTCGATCCTCCTCATGACATTCAAGGCATTCTCACTCAGGTGCAACCAAAACATATCTCCATGGCCAGACAACTGAGACTACAGTGTGCACTCCTCATGCCTGTAAACATCTCAAACGTTGTACTACTCTGAATCCTGCTACTCTGTTACCGATTACAGATTCAGAAATTGGGGATCAGAACTGATCTCGTTGAACATGACCCTCATGATTGCGTATAATTAATGCTGGTTTTGAACATGTTCAGGAAAAACCTCTTTCTAATCCTGACTGAGTATTTTGCAGATGGAAGCAGGCTCATGGGAGAGGATGGCCGGTTCCATACTGGATATGCAGTGGTCACACAGCACGAGGTAGGTACAGCTGAACCACTCCCATCTCATATATCAGCACAAGAGGCAGAGCTGAAGGCACTCACTGAGGCGTGTAAAAAGGTCAAGGGGAAGAAGGTGAACATCCACACAGACTCAAGGTATGCTTTTGGTATTGCACATGACTATGGACCTATTTGGCAGGCCAGGGACTTCCTAACATCTGCAGGCCAGCCTACAAAGAATAAACACTCTGTACTAGAACTTATGAACTCTCTGTTGTTACCAGAGGAAGTTGCCATCATCAAGGTCAAGGCACACACCAGGCACACCACGGTGGAGGCAAAAGGCAACGATCGAGCTGAAAAAGCAGCCAAACAAACCGCACTACAGCCCGTAAAGACAGTCCCCACCCCGGTAAAAATCCTAAAGCCATGTCTGTAAGTATGCTCATCAAGCCCCTCCTGAGGAAAAAGAACTTTGGGCAAAGCACGGGGCCAAGGTTGAGGACCAAGGAATCTGGAGAAACAAAGAAAGGACTTGTGACTTGTTTACCTCGTCCAATGTATCCTGCTATGGCACAGGAGACCTATTGCCTACCCATCTGTCTAAAGGTGCTATGGTAAGTGTTGTAAATGCTGGTTGGATTGCACCAGGGTTTTCCACAGTAGCAGCTCGGTTTGTACAAAGGTGCATGATTTGTGCATTGAAGAATCCTGGTCAAGTGGTGAAAACTCCAAGCAAGCACACCCCGAGGCCATTTACCCATTTCAGAGATTGCAGATAGACTATATACAGCTACTCAAGGTAGGTGTGTATGAGTTTGTTCTTGTGTGTGTCAATCTCTTTTCAGGATGGCCGGAAGCCTTTCCAGTAGCAAAGGCAAATGCAAGGAATACCGCCAAGAAATTGGTCAGTGAACTGATATGCAGGTACGGTTTTCCTGAGGTCATTGAGTCACACAGGGGGTCCCAATTCACAGGAGAAGTAATGAGGGAGGTCATGTAGGCCTTGGGGGTCACTCAAGCGTTTCACACGGCCTACCATCTCCAAAGCAGCGGCAGAGTTAAACGCCTCAAGGGCATATTGAAGTTAAAGATCCAGAAAGCCATGCAGGAAACCCAAAGACCTTGGCCAGAATGCCTGCCCCTCACCCGATAGTCTGTTAGGACCGCTCCCAACCATAAAACAGGACTGTCTCCTTTTGAGATTTTGTTTGGGTGCTCTTCCAGGCTTGGGTTGTACTTCTCCCAGCAGTTACAGATGAACAATGACAATCTCGCTGGGTATGTCCAGGCTCTCACAAAACAGCTAGAACATACGCATAAACAAGTGTTTGCTTCACTTCCAGATCCTGACTCAGTAGAAGGAACTCACAGCTTGCAGCCCGGAGACTGGGTGGTGATAAAGAGGCATGTGAGAAAAGGACTAGATCCAAGATTCGATGGTCCCTTTTAAGTACTGTTGACCACCCACTCCGCTGTACAGGTTGAAGGAAAACCCAACTGAAGGTCCTCCTGCTGACAGTGGCTCTGACCCCGAGCGTGTCAGCAGTGTTTCGTCCACTGAATGATGAATGGGACAATGCTTTGATACCATCAGGTGCTGTTTGAAGGACTGAATGACATTGAAAAATTGAGGGACTGTTGGATCTGTGCTCACAGTCCTGGGGGTTCATCCAGTAGGCCCGATTTCGCAGTGCCCCTCAATTTTTCTGAATCTACTGAACTGGCCAACTCTACTATGTTTTTCTCAGGCATGAAGCAGGTTAAGTCTAAGGCTGGGTTCACACCTGAGCGTTTTACAGCGCGTTCCTACGCGCTGTAAAACGCTCAACAAGGAGAAACCAATGATTCCCTATGGGAATGGTTCTCACCTGGGCGTTTTACAGCGCGTACGATCGTGCTGTAAAACGCCCGACGCCCCAAGAAGTACATGAGCTTCTTTGGGGCGTCTTGTCGCGCGTTCCCGTACATAGACTTTCGGGAACGCGCAACAATGGGCGTTCGCTTGTCTCTGTATGCGCGATTGCAAACGCCGGTACAATCGCGCATACAGAGCGCTCCTTTCAGAACGCTCAGGTGTGAACCCAGCGTAAAACTAGAGACGGGGACGCACCCTTACCCGTTGCAGGATGGGCTCCTGGTAAACAGATCAGGGCCACCAGCTGATTATAGCTCTACCCCCTGGAAGGAGAATGGAAACCTACGTATGGTCTGGTCTTATGATCCATGTCTTATAACCCCATGTTTGTCATGTGACACCTGAGGGGTTAACTGCCGCGGATCGCAGCGCCCTGTCAGAGGTCGAGGGCCGGAAATGCGTTTCTGCCGCCGGCTGTATTTGTATATTAAACGCTAATTATCATTGGTGGCGCAGGGATGAAAAGATCCAGGGGGGAAATAGATATTTAAAAAAAACAAAAAAAAAACGCACACAACAAAAGTAAAAGTATAAATCACCCCTTTCCCAATTTTACATATAAAATATATAAACAATAAAAAAACACATTACATATCGCCACGCCCGAAAAGTCCAAACTATTAAAATATAATAAAATATCTCCTATGCGGTGAACGCTGCGTGATTCGCCATTTTTTCTTCAGTCACCTTGTCCCCCCCAAAAATAGGATCGGACTGTTCGATTATGGGCCGGACGTTCCATAAAATGCGGAATGCAATTTTTTGGCATTTAGTTTTTTTCGCGTGGTATCGAGTATCGCAATACTTTTTAGTGGTATCGAAAACTAATCTAAACTTTGGTATCGTGACTAGGGATCGACCGATTATCAGATTTACCGATATTCATGATTTTCACAGTTATCGGTTTCTAACCTTGCCGATAATGCGTCCAGCGCTGCTCGCTTGTGAGAAAACATGGCGCTTCAGTGCAGGAGGAGGGAGGGGGGGGGGGGGGATCCATCCCTCCTATGGCGCGGCCGCCGCAGAGCCCAATAAAATGAGCGGGTTCTGAAGCTGCCCGCACCACTGCCACCAATGAATGTCTGGCTAATATTAAAGCAGGGGAGGGTTTACCGCTGCGCAGTCTCAGCTAGTGCGCTCAGAGAACGGCGGCCTCCTCCTGCGCGTCCTCCCCAGAGTCAAGCAGCTGGCACAGCAGGTGCCACCAATGGTATTATTAATACAAATACAGGAGGCGGGTGCTGGCTGTACCCGCCTCCTGTATCTGTAGTAAAGGTTCATTATCATTGGTGACGCAGTGCACCCCCCCAGTATTAAAGTCATTGGTGGAAGTGGCAGGTCTGATCGGAGCCCCAGCAGTGTAATCACGGGGCCCCGATCGGTTACCATGGTGGCCAGGACGCTACTGAAGCCCTGGCAAAATTTTGGTACCAAAACAACCCTAAATAGGACCAGGCTCCATACTCTCTGTATAGTACGGCTGCAGCAAACGATGATTTCAGTAATGGAGTATTCTACCAAGTATTTTTACAGTTATTCGAGTAATCTAATAAGAAAAAAATGAATAAATAGACCGTTTTCATTTATGAAAACCCATTAGACCCCAACACTCTTCATCCCCCATGTGTGACCACTGACCAGCCCAGGTGCATCAGCTCCCCCCTGTATATATATATATATATATATCTCTATATCCTCTGTATACAGGGGCCGGTGTGACTGTATCCTGGGGCCACAGCCAGCGAGGGCTGTATATATATATCCTCTGTATACAGGGGCCGGTGTGAATGTATCCTGGGGGCCACAGCCAGCGAGGGCTGTATATATATCCTCTGTATACAGGGGCCCAGTGTGACTGTATCCTGGGGCCACAGCCAGCGAGGGCTGTATATATATCTATCCTCTGTATACGGGGGCCGGTGTGAATGTATCCTGGGGCCACAGCCAGCGAGGGCTGTATATATATATATCCTCTGTATACGGGGGCCGGTGTGACTGTATCCTGGGGCCACAGCCAGCGAGGGCTGTATATATATCTATCCTCTGTATACAGGGGCCGGTGTGACTGTATCCTGGGGCCACAGCCAGCGAGGGCTGTATATATATCTATCCTCTGTATACGGGGGCCGGTGTGAATGTATCCTGGGGCCACAGCCAGCGAGGGCTGTATATATATCTATCCTCTGTATACGGGGGCCGGTGTGACTGTATCCTGGGGCCACAGCCAGCAAGGGCTGTATATATCTCCTCTGTATACAGGGGCCGGTGTGAATGTATCCTGGGGGCCACAAGCAGCGAGGGCTGTATATATATATATATATATCCTCTGTATACAGGGGCCGGTGTGAATGTATCCGGGGGCCACAGCCAGCGAGGGCTGTATATATATATATATATATCCTCTGTATACAGGGGCCGGTGTGACTGTATCCTGGGGCCACAGCCAGCGAGGGCTGTATATATATATATCCTCTGTATACAGGGGCCGGTGTGAATGTATCCTGGGGCCACAGCCAGCGAGGGCTGTATATATATATCCTCTGTATACGGGGCCGGTGTGACTGTATCCTGGGGCCACAGTCAGCGAGGGCTGTATATATATATATATATCCTCTGTATACAGGGGCCGGTGTGAATGTATCCTGGGGCCACAGTCAGCGAGGGCTGTATATATATATATATCCTCTGTATACAGGGGCCGGTGTGACTGTATCCTGGGGCCACAGTCAGCGAGGGCTGTATATATATAACTCCTCTGTATACAGGGGCCGGTGTGAATGTATCCTGGGGCCACAGCCAGCGAGGGCTGTGTATATATATATATCCTCTGTATACAGGGGCCGGTGTGAATGTATCCTGGGGCCACAGCCAGCGAGGGCTGTGTATATATATATATCCTCTGTATACAGGGGCCGGTGTGAATGTATCCTGGGGCCACAGTCAGCGAGGGCTGTATATATATAACTCCTCTGTATACAGGGGCCGGTGTGAATGTATCCTGGGGCCACAGCCAGCGAGGGCTGTATATATATATATCCTCTGTATACAGGGGCCGGTGTGAATATATCCTGGGGCCACAGCCAGCGAGGGCTGTATATATATATATATATATATATATATATATATCCTCTGTATACAGGGGCCGGTGAGAATGTATCAGGGGGCCACAGCCAGCGAGGGCTGTAAATATATATATATATCCTCTGTATACAGGGGCCGGTGTGAATGTATCCTGGGGCCACAGTCAGCGAGGGCTGTATATATATATATATATATCCTCTGTATACAGGGGCCGGTGTGAATGTATCCTGGGGCCACAGTCAGCGAGGGCTGTATATATATAACTCCTCTGTATACAGGGGCCGGTGTGAATGTATCCTGGGGGTCACAGCCAGCGAGGGCTGTATATATATATATCCTCTGTATACAGGGGCCGGTGTGAATGTATCCTGGGGCCACAGCCAGCGAGGGCTGTATATATATATATATATATCCTCTGTATACAGGGGCCGGTGTGAATGTATCCGGGGGCCACAGCCAGCGAGGGCTGTATATATATATATATCCTCTGTATCCTGGGGCCGGTGTGACTGTATCCGGGGGCCACAGCCAGCGAGGGCTGTATATATATATATATCCTCTGTATACAGGGGCCGGTGTGAATGTATCCTGGGGCCACAGCTGTATACATAGAGTAGAGGCTGCAGACACAGCGGCGATCACTTACCACGGCCTTCTCTGGTTTTGCTGCAAGAGCTGAAGGACCTGGGATGACGTCACCGCCACGTGGTCAGAACAGGAAGGGGCGGAGCTCATCAGCGGAGAAGAGCGGTGTACTTGAATTGGCTGTGGTGACGTCACGCCCATGTGACTAGACCAGTTAGGGAGGGGGCGGGGCTGTTTTATTCGGTGTACAGTGGTGTCAATGGCGGCCATCCTGTGTGCGCAGCAGATCCTTACCTAGAATGATGGGGGTAGTAGTAAGATGGATTGTGTGAGGAAGGAGGAGGGAGACACACAGACAGCAGAGGTAGGAGGAGGGAGACACAGACAGCAGAGGTAGGAGGAGGATGAAGTGGACACAGACAGCAGAGGTAGGAGGAGGATGGGGACACACAGACAGCAGAGGTAGGAGGAGGATGAAGTGGACACACAGACAGCAGAGGTAGGAGGAGGATGGGGACACACAGACAGCAGAGGTAGGAGGAGGATGAAGGGGACACAGACAGCAGAGGTAGGAGGATGGGGACAAACAGACAGCAGAGGTAGGAGGAGGATGAAGGGGACACAGACAGCAGAGGTAGGAGGATGGGGACACTCAGACAGCAGAGGTAGGAGGAGGATGGGGACACACAGACAGCAGAGGTAGGAGGAGGATGAAGGGGACACAGACAGCAGAGGTAGGAGGATGGGGACACACAGACAGCAGAGGTAGGAGGATGGGGACACACAGACAGCAGAGGTAGGAGGAGGATGAAGGGGACACAGACAGCAGAGGTAGGAGGATGGGGACACACAGACAGCAGAAGTAGGAGGAGGATGGGGACACAAATACAGCAGAGGTAGGAGGAGGGAGACACACAGACAGCAGAGGTAGGATGGAGACAGACAGCAGAGGTAGGAGGAAGGGGACACAAATACAGCAGAGGTAGGAAGAAGGAGACCTAGTAAAAGCAGAGGTCCCATAGTTTAACGTTGAAAAATCCCTCTGTCCATCCAGTTCGGCCAGTTACCCAGAGGGAGGCAAAAACCCTGTGAGGTAGAAGCCAATTTTCCTCCTTAGTCGTGTAGCTCTGACTAAGGCCAGAGCTACACGACGACACATAGGGCAGAGCTACACGGCGACACGTAGGGCACAGCTACCCGACGACACGTAGGGCACAACTACACGGCGACACGTAGGGCACAGCTACCCGACGACACGTAGGGCACAACTACATGACAGGTAGGGCACAACTACACGACGACTTGTAGGGCACAACTACACGACGACGCGTAGGGCATGACGACGCGTAGGGCACAACTACACGACACGTAGGGCACAACTACACGACACGTAGGGCACAACTACACGACACGTAGGGCACAACTACACGACACGTAGGGCACAACTACACGACGACATCTAGGGCACAACTACACGACGATGCGTAGGGCACAACTACACGGCGACGCGTAGGGCACAACTACACAACGACGCGTAGGGCACAACTACACGACGACGCGTAGGGCACAACTACACTGCGACACGTAGGGCACAACTACACGACGACACGTAAGGCAGAGCTACACGGCGACACGTAGGGCAGAGCTACACGACGACACGTAGGGCAGAGCTACACGGCGACACGTAGGGCACAACTACATGACAGGTAGGGCACAACTACACGACGACTTGTAGGGCACAACTACACGACGACGCGTAGGGCACAACTACACGACACGTAGGGCACAACTACACGACGCGTAGGGCACAACTACACGACGCGTAGGGCACGACGACGCGTAGGGCACAACTACACGACGACGCGTAGGGCACAACTACACGACGACGCGTAGGGCACAACTACACGACGACGCGTAGGGCACAACTACACGACGACGCGTAGGGCACAACTACACGACGACGCGTAGGGCACAACTACACGACGACACGTAGGGCACAACTACACGACACGTAGGGCACAACTACACGACGACACGTAGGGCACAACTACACGGCGACGCGTAGGGCACAACTACACGGCGACGCGTAGGGCACAACTACACGGCGACGCGTAGGGCACAACTACACGGCGACGCGTAGGGCACAACTACACTGCGACGCGTAGGGCACAACTACACGGCGACGCGTAGGGCACAACTACACGACGACGCGTGGGGCACAATTACACGACGACACGTAGGGCACAACTACACAACGACACGTAGGGCACAACTACACGTCGACACGTAGGGCACAACGACACGTAGGGCACAACTACACGTCGAAACGTAGGGCGCGACGACACGTAGGGCACAACTACACGGCGACACGTAGGGCACAACTACACGGCGACGCGTAGGGCACAACTACACGGCGACGCGTAGGGCACAACTACACGGCGACGCGTAGGGCACAACTACACGACGATGCGTAGGGCACAACTACACGGCAACGCGTAGGGCACAACTACACGACGACACGTAGGGCACAACTACACGACACGTAGGGCACAACTACACGACGACACGTAGGGCACAACTACACGGCGACGCGTAGGGCACAACTACACGGCAACGCGTAGGGCACAACTACACGACACGTAGGGCACAGCTACACGACGACGCGTAGGGCACAACTACACGGCGACACGTAGGGCACAACTACACTGCGACACGTAGGGCACAACTACACTGCGACGTGCACCACAGTCTATGGTGTTGCAGAAAAAAACTGATTATCACTATAAAAAAGTGACAACATGTTGTGGTGTAGCCCTGGCCTGACTCCCTGGACCAACGACCCCTATAGTGGTTATAGCCTGTAATATTATTACCCTCCAGAAATACAGTCAGGTCCATAAATATTGGGACAAGGACACAATTCTACAATTTTTGGCTCTATACACCACCACAATGGAGGTGAAATGAAACAAACAAGATGTGCTTTACCTGCAGACTGTCGGCTTTACCTGCAGACTGTCTGCTGTAATCTGAGGGTATGTACATCCAGATCAGGTGAACGGTGCAGGAATTACAGCAGTTTGCTTCTGTGCCTCCCACTTGTTAAGGGACCAAAAGTAATGGGACAGAATAATAATCAGAAATAGAACTTTCACTTTTTAATACTTGGTTGCAAATCCTTTGCAGTCAATTACAGCCTGAAGTCTGGAACGCACAGACATCACCAGACGCTGGTCTCATCCCTGGTGATGCTCTGCCCGGCCTCTACTGCAACTGTCTTGAAATGCAGCTCAATCGGATTCAGGTCCGGTGATTGACTCGGCCATTGCTTTCCCTTAGAAAACTCTTTGGTTGCTTTTGCAGTATGCTTTGGGTCCCTGTCCATCTGCTCTGTGAAGCGCCGTCCAATGAGTTCTGAAGCATTTGGCTGAATATGAGCAGATAATATTGCCCGAAACACTTCAGAATTCATCCTGCTGCTTCTGTCAGCAGTCACTTCATCAATAATTACAAGAGAAGCAGTTCCATTGGCAGCCATACATGCCCACGCCATGACACTACCACCACCATGCTTCACTGATGAGGTGGTATGCTTAGGCTCATGAGCAGTTCCTTTCCTTCTCCATACTCTTCTCTTCCCATCACTGTGGTACAAGTTGATCTTGGTCTCATCTGTCCATAGGATGTTGTTCCAGAACTGTGAAGGCTTTTTTAGATGCGTTTGGCAAACTAATCTGGCCTTCCTGTTTTTGAGGCTCACCAATGGTCTTGATTGTTGACTTTGACACACATACACCTACCTCCTGGAGAGTGTTCTTGATCTGGCCAACTGTTGTGAAGGGTGTTTTCTTCACCAGGGAAAGAATTCTTTGGTCATCCACCACAGTTGTTTTCCGTGGTCTTCCGGGTCATTTGGTGTTGCTGAGCTCACCGGTGCGTTCCTCCTTTTTAAGAATGCTCCAAGCAGTTGTTTTGGCCAGGCCTAATGTTTTTTCCATCTCTCTGATGGGTTTGTTGTGTTTTTTCAGCCTAATGATGGCTTCACTGATAGTGACAGCTCTTTGGATCTTGAGAGTTGACAGCAACAGATTCCAAATGCAGATAGCAGACTGGAAATGACCTCTGGACCTTTTATCTGCTCATTGTAATTGGGATAATGAGGGAATAACACACACCTGGCCGTGGAACAGCTGAGAAGCCAATTGTCCCATTACTTTTGGTCCCTTAACCGCCTCCGGACCGCCTAACGCAGGATCGCATTCCGGAGGCGGCTGTCTCAGGCAGAGTCACGCATCTATGCGTCATCTCGCGATATGCGAGATTACGCTCACAGCCGGCCTGCGCATGCGCATCACGGGCCGGCAAAAGTTAGAGGAGTATTTTGTCATCAGCCTGCCAGCCAATGATCGTGGCTGGCAGGCTGATGATTTTCAAAAAACCGAATCAGAAGCCAGTTAACACTGTATATTTATAAATATGATGTGTTAAATGGCTTCTCTGCTCCTCTGCTGGTTCTTTTAGTCGGTTGGTTCCAGCAGAGGAGCAGGCATCACAGTGAGTACACCAAACACCTCATACTAGCCCCAGATCACCCCCTGCACCCCAATTAACACCTTGATCGCCCCTGTCAATCACCTAGTGAAAGGAAAAAAGTGATCAGTGTAAACTGTCAGTTTTTTTTTTCACTGGTATTGACCGTTAGGTTTTAGGATAGTTTAGGCCCCTTGGTTAGGTAGTTAGCGATCAGTTAGCGCCCAGCCCACCGCACCGCAGTCCGTTATTCGCTGATTAGCGTATTGCTAATCAGCATTTGTACTTTTATAGTATCTGTAAGTGATCAAAACTGATCACAGTCAGATCTATAATAGTATTAGTGTCACTTTAGTTCGCCCTCCACCCAAAATGCAGTGTTTGCCCGATCAGGCCTGATCGGTCGCCCACACGTGCGTTCACCCACGCCCGCCCCGCCGCAGTGACCAAAAATTTATTTATTTTTTTATCACTTCACAATCACTTTACAAGCGCTGCGGCGATAAAAAAAAAATCAGTTTTGATATTTTTTATCAATCGCAGCGGCCTCCGGTACTTCGCTAGCCTCCCATTTGTAAGACAGGCTTGCTTTTTTTCTTGGGTAGTCTCAGGGAATACCTGCTAAATTTAGTTGTCCAAAAGGAAAATAAGGGGTATTCTTCTGAAGAGACCTACAGGCTTCTGACCCAGTCGGATGAGGAATGGGAACCCTCATCTGATGAATCTAGCGGGTCAGAATACGAACCTGTAGAAAGCAGTGGCTCTCTGACCCAAAGTTCGGACGAGAAGGTTGAGGTCCCTGATAGCACCAGGCGTACCCGGCCCATGTTGCTACACCACAGGTTGCACAGGATCCGCTTCAAGGGCAGCAGAGTGGGGCTGGCGCTGTCGGATTACGTGGTGAGGCATACACCAGCAGAGCAGCCCATCCTGGACCTAGTACCAGCACTGCCGTAGAACATGGTGAAGTGGCGAGCACCAGAAGGGCAGTTGAAGCTGGTATGGTGGCACGTGCATTAGTTCCCCCGTCGCAGCCACCGCACAGACAGGCCCCTAGAGTCCCTGAGGTGCTGGCAAACCCTGATTGGCAGCCCCCAACTTCAGCCGCACCAGTAGTTCCCCCTTTCACCGCCCAGTCTGGAGTTCGGGTTGAGACAGCTCAGATCGGTTCGGCCCTGGGATTTTTTAAGCTGTTCTTGACTGCGGAGCTCTTGGACTTAGTCGTGGCAGAAACAAATCGGTATGCCACTCAATTTATAACTGCCAACCCGGGAAGCTATTATGCCCAGCCTTTCCGGTGGAAACCTGTCCAAGTTTCCTAATTAAAAAATTTTCTGGGCCTTCTCCTCAACATGGGTCTAACCAAAAAGCATGAATTGCGGTCATATTGGTCCACAAACCCAATTCATCACATGCCCATGTTCTCTGCTGCTATGTCCAGGGCACGATTTGAGACCATCCTGCGTTTCCTGCACTTTAGTGACAACAGCACCTCTCGTCCCAGAGGCCACCCAGCTTTTGACCGGCTCCACAAAATTCGGCCCCTCATAGACTACTTCAACACCAAATTTGCAGATTTGTATACTCCTGAGCAAAACATCTGTGTAGACGAGTCCCTTATACATTTTACCGGGCGCCTTGGCTTCAAACAATACATCCCAAGCAGGCGCGCCCGGTATGGGGTCAAATTGTATAAGCTCTGTGAAAGGGCCACAGGCTATACCCACAAATTTCGGATCTATGAGAGTAAAGATCAGACCCTGGAGCCGGTCGGTTGCCCTGACTACCTGGGGAGCAGTGGGAAGACAGTCTGGGACTTGGTGTCACCCTTATTCGGCAAGGGATACCATCTTTATGTGGACAATTTTTACACATGTGTGCCCCTCTTCAGGCATTTGTTCCTAGAACAGATTGGCTGCTGTGGCACCGCGCGACCTAGTCGCAGGGGCTTCCCCCAACGGCTCGTTACCACCTGTCTTGCAAGGGGGGAGAGGGCTGCCTTGTGTAACGAAGAACTGCTCGCGGTGAAATGGAGAGACAAGCGTGACGTTTACATGCTCTCCTCCATTCACGCAGACACGACAATCCAAATTGAACGAGCAACCAGTGTCATTGAAAAGCCCCTCTCGGTCCACGACTATAATTCGCTCATGGGAGGGGTGGACTTCAATGACCAGATGTTGGCTCCTTATTTAGTTTCCCGACGCACCAGACGCTGGTATAAGAAGGTGTCTGTATATTTGATTCAATTGGCTCTGTATAATAGTTTTATTCTCTACAGTAAGGCTGGGAGAACAGGATCCTTCCTCAAATTTCAGGAAGAGATCATCGAGAACCTCCTGTATCCAGGAGGTTCCGTGGCCCCATCCACCAGTGTAGTGAGCCGTTTACACGAGCGAAATTTCCCCAATGTCGTTGCTGGTACCTCAACCCAACCGTCACCCCGAAAAAGATGTTGTGTCTATAGCAGGAGTGGAATAAGGCGTGACAGACGCTATTTCTGTCCTGACTGCCCTGACCACCCTGCCCTATGCTTAGGCGAGTGTTTCCGGAAGTACCACACACAGGTACACTTAGCATAGGGATTGCATCTCACAGGACAGGCACACAGGGCTATTAGGGGCCTTTCACTCACAGGTGCTGCAAACCTCTCCTTTCACCTGGGACAAAGTGCATAATGTACTTCGCCACATCTCTGGGCGATTTGCGCTTTGCACATTGTCCCATGGGGAAGGAGAGGTTTGTCCTATAAAGGTAAAAAACAAAAAAAAATCACCGGTAAGCAAAAAAGTTAACGTTCTGTTCAAAAAGTTAAATAAAGTTTATATGTTCAATTCAAATGTTATTATAAGTTAGTAGAAAATTATGATTTTATTTTTTTCTTTTATAGTCTCATTCCACTAACTTGTGACAAAAAATTAAAAATTCCATGAACTCACGATGCCCATCACGAAATACGTTGGGGTGTCTTCTTTCCAAAATGGGGTAGTTATACTGCCCTGGCATTTTAGGGGCCCTAATGCGTGAGAAGTAGTTTGAAATCAAAATGTGTAAAAAATGCCCTGTGAAATCCTAAAGGTGCTTTTTGGAATGTGGGCCCCTTTGCCCACCTAGGCTGCAAAAAAGTGTCACACGTGGTATCGCCGTACTCAGGAGAAGTTGGGCAATGTGTTTTGGGGTGTCATTTTACATATACCCATGCTGGGTGAGAGAAATATCTCGGCAAAAGACAACTTTTCCCATTTTTTTTTATACAAAGTTGGCATTTGACCGAGATATTTATCTCACCCAGCATGGGTATATGACACCCCAGAACACATTGCCCAACTTCTCCTGAGTACGGCGATACCACATGTGTGACACTTTTTTGCAGCCTAGGTGGGCAAAGAGGCCCACATTCCAAAGAGCACCTTTAGGATTTCACAGGGCATTTTTTGCACATTTTGATTTCAAACTACTTCTCACACATTAGGGCCCCTAAAATGCCAGGGCAGTATAACTACCCCACAAGTGACCCCATTTTGGAAAGAAGACACCCCAAGGTATTTCGTGATGGGAATAGTGAGTTCATGGAAGTTTTTATTTTTTGTCAGAAGTTAGTGGAATATGAGACTTTGTAAGGAAAAAAAAAATCATAATTTTCCGCTAACTTGTGACAAAAAAAAAAAAGTTCTATGAACTCACTATGCCCATCAGCGAATACCTTAGGTTGTCTTAAAATGGAAAAGGATTGTGATGGCACACTCACATTTGGATAGAATGGAAGGATTTTTATTGTTCTATAAAATACTTAGTAATATTATTTGAATTTCATAAAAGTTATAAAAATATAAGAGATCCTATATGTATATAAAGTATATTATATATTCTGATCAAAGTAACTGTTCTTGGTATTGTTCAGTACGAAATATATATTTCATTGGGTATTGTTAAACAGGGATTCCCTAGAATTGAAAAATAATGTCCATAGATGTTTAAAAGAGTTCTTCAAGGAGGTCCTGAAATCAGCGAATTTACAATCCACAAGAAGGCTAAATAGTAATTGATGACTGTCTTTAGTTAAATAGTGATATTCTTAAAGAATGTGCAAGCTCGCATATAAGGTCCAATATATTATGAAAAAATATGAAAAAATATATTTTAAGAAAAAAGTGCCGTGCAAAAAATTGAAAAAGTTGAAAAATGTGCTCAATGAGTAAAATACGTTGTGCACAACAAAGGTAATTTATAACATGCAGTTATTCTTAAAAGATGTGTTGATAAAAACGTACACCATATAGATAATGTTCATATATTATGATGATGAGGAGTCGATGTTATTATGAATACACCAGTATTTGGTCCTGTATTCACCGGGTTTTCAAGTGTTGGTGTCCGCCTTTTAAAGAGAGAGCGACTCTCCTGGCAATTTTCCAATTCACTTGAAATTGGATGATAATTATCCCGATATATTTCAGAGCTTTGCCGTTGTTGTGGGCAGAGTACATATGTTGTATTTATGGAGAAATAATACAAGAAGATGTAGTTTACTTTACCCCTATTCAGTTCGTTACAGCGTCTTCCGTCCTGCAAGGACCTTCGTGGCGTCCCACGTGATCACTTGCCTTACCACGTGATGCTGCACGTGATGATGATGTAGCCTGACGTCACGCGGTGGTTGTTCCTGATTGGCCAATCTTCCTCGCTGCGGGAAATTTGAAAGAATATCGCCGTGGCGAGTATTTTCTTCCGATGATTTTCAGTTTAGTATTGTTAATTTCCTTATGGTCCTCACTGCTTCCTCTGACCAGACGCGTTTCGGGACACTTTCTGGTCCCTTCTTCAGTGGTCACGTAGTGATGAGTCCGGAGCAAGTGAGGGTTTTTATGTGCGGTCTTCTTTAAGGGGTGTTGCCTTAATTCCATTGGGTTAATTGTAAATCCTGGACTGGATTTTTTTCCCGTGGCTAACTAAGTTTGTGTCGGCCATCACAATCCTTTTCCATTTTAACACATCCTCACGGTTTTAGGTGTACCGGTGATTGAGCACCTCTATCCATACTGACCGTCTGGTGAGCCACAGAACCCCCTCTACCTTAGGTTGTCTACTTGCCGAAATGGGGTCGGTCATTTGTGGGGGTTTTCTACTGTCTGGGCATTGTAGAACCTCAAGAAACATGACAGGTGCTCAGAAAGTCAGAACTGCTTCAAAAAGCGGAAATTCACATTTTTGTACCATAGTTTGTAAACGCTATAACTTCTACCCAAACCATTTTTTTTTTTAATCAAAGACATGTAGAACAATACATTTGGAGAAAATTTTATATATAGATGTCGTTTTTTTGGAAAGTGAAAAATTGCATTTTTTTGCAAAAAGTTCGGTACATTTCAATTAATAACAAAAAAAGTAAAAATGTCAGCAGCAATGAAATACCACCAAATGAAAGCTGTATTAGTGAGAAGAAAAGGAGGTAAAATTCATTTGGGTGGTAAGTTGCATGACCGAGCAATAAACGGTGAAAGTAGTGTAGTGCCGAAGTGTAAAAAGTGGTCTGGTCATTAAGGGTGTTTAAGCTAGGGGAGCTGAGGTGGTTAACAAGTGGGAGGCACATATGCAAACTGTTGTAATTCTTACACCGTTTACCTGATTTGGATGTAAATACCCTCAAATTAAAGCTGACAGTCTGCAGGTAAAGCACATCTTGTTAGTTTCATTTCACATTCATTGTGGTGGTTTATAGAGCCAAGAATGTTACAATTGAGTCGATGTCCCAATATTTATGGACCTGGCTGTATATCCAGGCCCCTCTTGAACTCTTCTAGTGACTCCGCCATCACCACCTCCTCAGGCAGAGAGTTCCATAGTGTCACTGCTCTTACAGTATAGAGTCCATAGTCTCACTGTTCTTACAGTAAAGAGTCCATAGTCTCACCGCTCTTACCATAAATAGTCCATAGTCTCACTGCTCTTATAGTAAAGAGTCCATAGTCTCACTGCTCTTACAGTAAAGAGTCCATAGTCTCACTGCTCTTACAGTAAAGAGTCCATAATCTCACTTCTTACATTAAAGAGTCCATAGTCTCACTGCTCCTACAGTAAAGAGTCCATAGTCTGACTGCTCTTACAGTAGAGTCCATAGTCTCACTGATCTTACAGTAAAAGAGTCCATAGTCTCACTGCTCCTACAGTAAAGAGTCCATAGTCTCACTGCTCTTACAGTAAAGAGTCCATAATCTCACTGCTCTTACAGTAAAGAGTCCATAGTCTCACTGCTCTTACAGTAGAGTCCATAGTCTCACTGCTCTTACAGTAAAGAGTCCATAGTCTCACTGCTCTTACAGTAAAGAGTCCATAGTCTCACTGCTCTTACAGTAAAGAGTCCATAATCTCACTTCTTACATTAAAGAGTCCATAGTCTCACTGCTCCTACAGTAAAGAGTCCATAGTCTGACTGCTCTTACAGTAGAGTCCATAGTCTCACTGATCTTACAGTAAAAGAGTCCATAGTCTCACTGCTCCTACAGTAAAGAGTCCATAGTCTCACTGCTCTTACAGTAAAGAGTCCATAATCTCACTGCTCTTACAGTAAAGAGTCCATAGTCTCACTGCTCTTACAGTAGAGTCCATAGTCTCACTGCTCTTACAGTAAAGAGTCCATAGTCTCAATCCTCTTACAGTATAGAGTCCATAGTCTCACTGCTCTTACAGTAAAGAGTCCATAGTCTCACTGCTCTTACAGTACAGAGTCCATAGTCTCACTGCTCTTACCGTATAGAGTCCATAGTCTCACTGCTCTTACCGTATAGAGTCCATAGTCTCACTGCTCTTACCTTAAAGTGTCCATAGTCTCACCGCTATTACCATGAAAAGTCCATAGTCTCACTGCTCTTACACTAAAGAATCCATAGTCTCACTGCTGTTACAGTAAAGGATCCATAGTCTCACTGTTCTTTCCGTAAAGAGTCCAGAGTCTCACTACTCTTACAGTAAAGAATCCAAAGTCTCACTGCTCTTATAGTAGAGTCCATAGTCTCACTGCTCTTACAGTAAATAGTCAATAGTCACTGCTCTTACAGTAAAGACTCCATAGTCTCACTGCTCTTACAGTAAAGAGTCCATAGTCTCACTGCTCTTACAGTAGAGTCCATAGTCTCACTGCTCTTACCATAAAAAGTCCATAGTTTCACTGCTCTTACTGTAAAGAGTCCATAGTCTCACTGCTTTTACAGTAAACAGTCCATAGTCTGCCTGCTCTTACAGTAGAATCTATAGTCTCACTGCTCTTACAGTGGAGTCCATAGTCTCACTGCTCTTACAGTAGAGTCCATAGTCTCACTGCTCTTACCATAAAAAGTCCATAGTCTCACTGCTCTTACTGTAAAGAGTCCATAGTTTTACTGCTCTTACCGTAAACAGTCCATAGTCTCACTGCTCTTACTGTAAAAAGTCCATAGTCTTACCGCTCTTACCATAAAAAGTCCATAGTCTCACTGCTCTTACAGTAAAGAGTCCAAAGTCTCACTGCTCTTACAGTAAAGAGTCCATAGTCTCACTGCTTTTACAGTAAAGAGTCCATAGTCTCACTGCTCTTACAGTAGAGTCCATAGTCTCACTGCTTTTACAGTAATGAGTCCATAGTCTCACTGCTCTTACAGTAAAGAGTCCATAGTCTCACTGCTCTTACAGTAAAGAGTCCATAGTCTCACTGCTCTTACAGTAGAGTCCATAGTCTCACTGCTTTTACAGTAATGAGTCTATAGTCTCACTGCTCTTACAGTAAAGAGTCCATAGTCTTACCGCTCTTATCATAAAAAGTCCATAGTCTCACTGCTCTTACTGTAAAGAGTATATAGTCTCACTGCTCTTATCGTAAAGAGTCCATAGTCTCACTGCTCTTACAGTAAAGAGTCCATAGTCTCAATGCTCTTACAGTAAAGAGTCCATAGTCTCGCTGCCCTTACAGTAAAGAGTCCATAGTCTCGCTGCCCTTACAATAAAGAGTCCATAGTCTCAATGCTCTTACAGTATAGAGTCCATAGTCTCACTGCTCTTACAGTAAAGAGTCCATAGTCTCGCTGCTCTTACAGTAAAGAGTCTATAGTCTCACTGCTCTTACAGAAAAGTCCATAGTTTCACTGCTCTTACTGTAAAGAATCCATAGTCTCACTGCTGTTACTGTAAAGAATCCATAGTCTCACTGTTCTTACGGTAAAGAGTCCAGAGTCTCACTGCTCTTACAGTAAAGAATCCAAAGTCTCACTGCTCTTACAGTAGAGTCCATAGTCTTACAGTCTTACTGTAAAGTGTCCATAGTCTCACTGCTCTTACTGTAAAGAATCCAAAGTCTCACTGCTCTTACAGTAAAGGGTCCATAGTCTCAATGCTCTTACAGTAAATAGTCAATAGCCACTGCTCGTACAGTAAAGACTCTATAGTCTCACTGCTCTTACAGTAAAGAGTCCATAGTCTCACTGCTCTTACAGTAGAGTCCATAGTCTCACTGCTCTTACTGTAAAGAGTCCATAGTTTCACTGCTCTTACTGTAAAGAGTCCATAGTCTCACTGCTCTTACTGTAAAGAGTCCATAGTCTCACTGCTCTTACAGTAGTGTCCATAGACTCACTGCTCTTACCATAAAAAGTCCATAGTCTCACTGCTCTAACTGTAAAGAGTCCATAGTTTTACTGCTCTTACAGTAAAGAGTCCATAGTCTCACTGCTCTTACTGTAAAGAGTATATAGTCTCACTGCTCTTACAGTAAAGAGTCCATAGTCTTACTGTTCTTACAGTAAAGAGTCCATAATCTCGCTTCTTACATTAAAGAGTCCATAGTCTCACTGCTCTTACAGTAAAGAGTCCATAGTCTCACTGCTCTTACAGTAGAGTCCATAGTCCCACTGATCTTACAGTAAAGAGTCCATAGTCTCAATGATCTTACAGTAAAGAGTCCATAGTCTCGCTGCTCTTAGAGTAGAGTCCATAGTCTTGCTGCTCTTACAGTAAAGAGTCTATAGTCTCGCTGCTCTTACAGTAAAGAGCCCATAGTCTCAATGCTCTTACAGTATAGAGTCCATAGTCTCACTGCTCTTACAGTATAGAGTCCATAGTCTCACTGCTCTTACAGTAAAGAGTCCACAGTCTCACTGCTCTTACAGTATAGAGTCCATAGTCTCACTGCTCTTACAGTAAAGAGTCCATAGTCTCGCTGCTCTTACATTAAAGAGTCCATAGTCTCACTGCTCTTACAGAAGAGTCCATAGTCTCACTGCTCTTAAAGTAAAGAGTCCATAGTCTCACTGCTCTTACAGAAAAGAATCAATAGTTTCACTGCTCTTACAGTAAATAGTCCATAGTCTCACTGCTCTTACTGTAAAGAGTCCATAGTCTCTCTGCTCTTGCTGTAAAGAATCCATAGTCTCACTGCTCTTACAGTAAATAGTCCATAGTCTCGCTACTTTTACAGTAAAGAGTCCATAGTCTCACTGCTCCTACAGTAAAGAGTCCATAGTCTCACTGCTCTTACCGTAAAGTGTCCATAGTCTCACCGCTATTACCATGAAAAGTACATAGTCTCACTGCTCTTACTGTAAAGAATCCACAGTTCACTGCTGTTACAGTAAAGAATCCATAGTCTCACTGTTCGTACCGTAAAGAGTCCAGAGTCTCACTACTCTTACAGTAAAGAATGCACAGTCTCCCTGCTCTTACAGTAGAGTCCATAGTCTTACAGTCTTACTGTAAAGTTTCCATAGTCTCACTGAACATACTGTAAAGAATCCAAAGTCTCACTGCTCTTACAGTAAAGAGTCCATAGTCTCACTGCTCTTACAGTAAAGAGTCCATAGTCTCACTGCTCTTACAGTAAAGACTCCATAGTCTCCCTGCTCTTACAGTAGAATCTATAGTCTCACTGCTCTTACAGTAGAGTCCATAGTCTCACAGCTCTTACAGTAGAGTCCATAGTCTCACTGCTCATACTGTATAGAGTCCATAGTCTCACTGTTCTTACCATAAAGAGTCCAGAGTCTCACTGCTCTTACAGTAAAGAATCCATAGTCTTACTGCTGTTACTGTATAGAATCCATAGTCTCACGGCTCTTACAGTAAATAATCCATAGTCTCACTGCTGTTACAGTAAATAGTCCATATTCTCACTGCTCTTACAGTAAAGAGTCCATAGTCTCACTGCTCTTACAGTAAAAAATCCAGAGTCTCATTGCTCTTACAGTAAAGAATCCATAGTCTAACTGTTCTTACTGTAGAGTCTATAGTGTCACTGCTCCTACAGTAAAGAGTCCATGGTCTCACTGCTTTTACAGTAGATTCCATAGTCTCACTGCTCTTACCATACAAAAGTCTTACTGTAAGAGCAGTAAGACTATGGATTCTTTACTGTAAGAGCAGTGAGACTATGGACTCTTTACTGTAAGAACAGTGAGACTATATACTCTTTACAGTAAGAGAAGTGAGACTATGGACGTTTTATGGTAAGAGCAGTGAGACTATGGACTTTTTATGGTAAGAGCAGTTAGACTATGGACTCTTTACAGTAAAAGCATTAAGACTATGGACTCTTTACTGGAATCAGTGACACTATGGACTCTTTACTGTAAGAGCAGTGAGACTATGGACTCTACTGTAAGAGCAGTGAGACTATGGACTATTTATGGTAAGAGCGGTGAGACTATGGACTCTTTACTGTAAGAGCAGTGAGACTAAGGACTCTTTACTGTAAGAGCAGTGAGACTGTGGACTTTTTATGGTAAGAGCGGTGAGACTATCGACTCTTTACTGTAAGAACAGTAAGACTATGGACTCTTTACGGTAAGAGCAGTGAGACTATATACTCTTTACGGTAAGAGCAGTAAGACTATGGACTTTTCATGGTAGGAGCAGTAAGACTATGGACACTTTACTGTAAGAGCAGTGAGACTATGGACTCTTTATAGTAAGAGCAGTGAAACTATGGACTCTTTACAGTAAGAGCAGTGAGACTATGGACTTTTTATGGTAAGAGCAGTGAGACTATGGACTCTACTGTAAGAGCAGTGAGGCTATGGACTCTTTACGGTAAGAACAGTGAGACTATGGACTATTTATGGTAAGAGCGGTGAGACTATGGACTCTTTACTGTAAGAGCAGTGAGACTAAGGACTCTTTACTGTAAGAGCAGTGAGACTGTGGACTTTTTATGGTAAGAGCGGTGAGACTATCGACTCTTTACTGTAAGAACAGTAAGACTATGGCCTCTTTACGGTAAGAGCAGTGAGACTATATACTCTTTACGGTAAGAGCAGTAAGACTATGGACTTTTCATGGTAGGAGCAGTAAGACTATGGACACTTTACTGTAAGAGCAGTGAGACTATGGACTCTTTGTAGTAAGAGCAGTGAAACTATGGACTCTTTACAGTAAGAGCAGTGAGACTATGGACTTTTTATGGTAAGAGCAGTGAGACTATGGACTTTTTATGGTAAGAGCAGTGAGACTATGGACTCTACTGTAAAAGCAGTGAGACTATGGATTCTAAGAGTCCATAGTTTCACTGCTCTTACTGTAAAGAGTCCATAGTCTCACTGCTCTTACTGTAAAAAGTCCACAGTCTCACTGTTCTTACCATAAAGAGTCCAGAGTCTCTCTGCTCTTACAGTAAAGAATCCATAGTCTCACTGTTCTTACAGTAGAGTCCATACTCTTACTGTAAAGAGTTCATAGTCTCACTGATGTTACAGTAAATAGTCCATATTCTCACTGCTCTTACTGTAAAGAGTCCATAGTTTCACTGCTCTTACTGTAAAGAGTCCATAGTCTCACTTCTCTTACTGTAAAGAGTCCATAGTCCTTTTGTTCTTACCATAAAGAGTCCAGAGTCTCATTTCTCTTACAGTAAAGAATCCATAGTATAACTGCTCTTACTGTAAAGAGTCTATAGTGTCACTGCTTTTACAGTAAAGAGTCCATAGTCTCACTGCTCTTACAGTAGTGTCCATATTCTCACTGCTCTTACCATAAAAAGTCCATAGTCTCACTGCTCTTACTGTAAAGAATCTATAGTCTCACTGCTTTTACAGTAAAGAGTCCATATTCTCACTGCTCTTACAGTAAAGAGTCCATAGTGTCACTGCTCTTACAGTAAAGAGTCCAGAGTCTCATTGCTCTTACAGTAAAGAATCCATAGTCTAACTGCTCTTACTGTAAAGAGTCTATAGTTTCACTGATCCTACAGTAAAGAGTCTATAGTCTCACTGCTTTTAAAGTAGATTCCATAGTCTCAATGCTCTTACCATAAAAAGTCCATAGTCTCACTGCTCTTACTGTAAAGAGTCCATAGTCTCACTGCTCTTACTGTAAAGAGTCCATAGTCTCACTGCTCTTACTGTAAAAAGTCCATAGTCTCACTGTTCTTACCATAAAGAGTCCAGAGTCTCTCTGCTCTTACAGTAAAGAATCCATAGTCTCACTGTTCTTACAGCAGAGTCCATACTCTTTCTGCAAAGATTCCATAGTCTCACTACTCTTTCTGTAAAGAGTCCATAGTCTCACTGCTCTTACTGTAAAGAATCCTTAGTCTTACTGATGCTACAGTAAATAGTCCATATTCTCACTGCTCTTACTGTAAAGAGTCCATAGTTTCACTGCTCTTACTGTAAAGAGTTCATAGTCTCAATGCTCTTACTGTAAAGAGTCCATAGTCTCTTTGTTCTTACCATAAAGAGTCCAGAGTCTCATTTCTCTTACAGTAAAGAATCCATAGTCTAACTGCTCTTACTGTAAAGAGTCTATAGTGTCACTGCTCATACATTAAAGAGTCCATAGTCTTACTGCTCTTACAGTAAAGAATCCATAGTCTCACTGCTTTTACAGTAAAGAGTCCATAGTCCCACTGCTGTTGCAGTAAAAAATCCATAGTCTCACTGTTCTTACTGTAAAGAGTCCATAGTCTAACTGCTCTTACCATAAAAAGTCCATAGTTTCACTGCTCTTACTGTAAAGAGTCCATAGTTTCACTGCTCTTACTATAAAGAGTCCATAGTCTCACTGCTCTTACAGTAAAGAGTCCATAGTCTTACTGCTCCTACCATAAAAAGTCCATAGTGTCACTGCTCTTACCGTAAAGAGTATATAGTCTCACTGCTCTTACCGTAAAGAGTCCATAGTCTCACTGCTCTTACCATAAAAAATCCACAGTCTAACTGCTCTTACAGTAAAGAGTCCATAGTCTCACTGCTCTTACAGTAGAGTCCATAGTCTCACTGCTCTCACAGTAAAGAGTCCATAGTGTCACTGCTTCCAGTAAAAAGTCCATAGTCTTACTGCTTTTACTGTAAAGAGTCTATAGTCTCACTGCTCTTACCATAAAGAGACCATAGTCTCACTGCTCTTACCTTAAAACGTCCATAGTCTCACTTCTCTTACTGTAAAGAGTATATAGTCTCACTGCTCTAACCGTAAAGAGTCCATAGTCGCACTGCTCTTACCTTAAAACGTCCATAGTCTCACTTCTCTTACTGTAAAGAGTATATAGTCTCACTGCTCTAACCGTAAAGAGTCCATAGTCTCACTGTTCTTAAAGTAAAGAGTCCATAGTATCACTGCTCTTACAGTAAATAATCCATAGTCTCACTGCTCTTACAGTAAATAATCCAGCCTCACTGCTCTTACTGTAAAGAGTCCATAGTTTCACTGCTCCGACAGTAAAGAGTCTATAGTTTCACTGCTCTTACAGTAAATAGTCCACAGTCTCACTGCTCTTACAGTAAAGAGTCCATACTCTTACTGCTTTTACAGTAGAGTCCATAGTCTCACTGCTCTTACCATAAAAAGTCCATAGTCTCACTGCTCTTACTGTAAAGAGTCCATAGTTTTACTGCTCTTACATTAAAGAATCCATAGTCTCACTGCTCTTACAGTAGAGTCCATAGTCTTACTGTAAAGAGTCCATAGTCTCACTGCTCTTTCTGTAAAGAGTCCATATTCTCACTGCTCTTACAATAAAAAGTCCATAGTCTCACTGCTCTTACTGTAAAGAATCCATAGTCTCACTGCTTTTACAGTAAAGAGTCCATAGTCCCACTGCTGTTGCAGTAAAAAATCCATAGTCTCACTGTTCTTACAGTAGAGTCCATAGTCTCACTGCTCTTTCCATAAAAAGTCCATAGTCTCACTACTCTTACTGTAAAGAGTCCATAGTTTCACTACTCTTACTATAAAGAGTCCATAGTCTCACTGCTCTTACAGTAAAGAGTCCATAGTCTCACTGCTCTTACAGTAAAGACTCCATAGTCTTACTGCTCCTACCATAAAAAGTCCATAGTCTCACTGCTCTTACCGTAAAGAGTCCATAGTCTTACTTTTCTTACAGTAATGAGTCAATAGTCTCACCGCTCTTACCATAAAAAATCCACAGTCTCACTGCTCTTACAGTAAAGAGTCCATAGTCTCACTGCTCTTACAGTAGAGTCCATAGTCTCACTGCTCTTACAGTAAAGAGTCCATAGTCTCACTGCTCTTACAGTAGAGTCCATAGTCTCACTGCTATTACAGTAAAGAGTCCATAGTCTCACTGCTCTTACAGTAAAGAGTCCATAGTCTCGCTGCTCTTACAGTAGAGTCCATAGTCTCAATGCTCTTACAGTAAAGAGTCCATAGTCTCACTGCTCTTACAGTAGAGTCCATAGTCTCACTGCTCTTACAGTAAAAAGTCCATAGTCTCACTGCTCTTACTGTAAAGAGTCCATAGTTTTACTGCTCTTACTGTAAAGAGTCCATAGTCTCACTGTTCTTACCATAAAGAGTCCAGAGTCGCACTGCTCTTACTGTAAAGAATCCATAGTCTCACTGCTTTTACAGTAAAGAGTCCATAGTCCCACTGCTGTTGCAGTAAAAAATCCATAGTCTCACTGTTCTTACAGTAGAGTCCATAGTCTCACTGCTCTTTCCATAAAAAGTCCATAGTCTCACTACTCTTACTGTAAAGAGTCCATAGTTTCACTACTCATACTATAAAGAGTCCATAGTCTCACTGCTCTTACAGTAAAGAGTCCATAGTCTTACTGCTCCTACCATAAAAAGTCCATAGTCTCGCTGCTCTTACCGTAAAGAGTCCATAGTCTTACTTTTCTTACAGTAATGAGTCAATAGTCTCACCGCTCTTACCATAAAAAATCCACAGTCTCACTGCTCTTACAGTATAGAGTCCATAGTCTCACTGCTCTTACAGTATAGAGTCCATAGTCTCACTGCTCTTACAGTAAAGAGTCCATAGTCTCACTGCTCTTACAGTAAGGAGTCCATAGTCTCGCTGCTCTTACAGTATAGAGTCCATAGTCTCACTGCTCTTACAGTAAAGAGTCCATAGTCTCACTGCTCTTACAGTACAGAGTCCATAGTCTCACTGCTCTTACAGTATAGAGTCCATAGTCTCACTGCTCTTACAGTAAAGAGTCCATAGTCTCACTGCTCTTACAGTATAGAGTCCATAGTCTCACTGCTCTTACAGTATAGAGTCCATAGTCTCACCGCTCTTACAGTAAAGAGTCCATAGTCTCACTGCTCTTACAGTATAGAGTCCATAGTCTCACCGCTCTTACAGTAAGAGTACATAGTCTCACTGCTCTTACAGTACAGAGTCCATAGTCTCACCGCTCTTACAGTATGGAGTCCATAGTCTCACTGCTCTTACAGTAAAGAGTCCATAGTCTCACTGCTCTTACAGTAAAGAGTCCATAGTCTCACTGCTCTTACAGTATAGAGTCCATAGTCTCACTGCTCTTACAGTAAAGTCCATAGTCTCACTGCTCTTACAGTAAGAGTCCATAGTCTCACTGCTCTTACAGTAATGAGCTCCATAGTCTCACTGCTCTTACAGTATAGAGTCCATAGTCTCACTGCTCTTACAGTAAAGTCCATAGTCTCACTGCTCTTACAGTAAAGTCCATAGTCTCACTGCTCTTACAGTAAAGAGTCCATAGTCTCACTGCTCTTACAGTATAGAGTCCATAGTCTCACTGCTCTTATAGTAAAGTCCATAGTCTCACTGCTCTTACAGTAAAGAGTCCATAGTCTCACTGCTCTTACTGTATAGAGTCCATAGTCTCACTGCTCTTACCAGTATAGAGTCCATAGTCTCACTGCTCTACAGTAAAGTCCATAGTCTCACTGCTCTTACAGTAAAGAGTCCATAGTCTCGCTGCTCTTACAGTAAAGAGTCCATAGTCTCACTGCTCTTACAGTAAAGAGTACATAGTCTCACTGCTCTCATAGTAAACAGTCCATAGTCTCACTGCTCTTACAGTATAGAGTCCATAGTCTCACTGCTCTCATAGTAAACAGTCCATAGTGTCACTGCTTCCAGTAAAAAGTCCATAGTCTTACTGCTTTTACTGTAAAGCATGGGTGTCAAACATGCGGCCCGCAATGAATATCTTTGCGGCCCGGCAGTCTAGTATCTCTGAACATGAGCGCGCTGCTATCGGCGCGCTCATGTTCTCTCAGCAGCACAGGGAGAAGGAAGCTGTCCTCCCCCTGTGCTGCTGCCG